>NC_056729.1:285715539-285885539 GCF_019279795.1 Protopterus annectens | reverse complement strand
TATTCTTTTATTTATTTATGCATTTAATTTTGTTTGGCTCACACTTATTAGTAGTACAATGCGATCAAAGCTCATTAAGTCTGTAGCCTGTTAGAAGTCAAAGAGAGGGACCAAGCAAGGATAAATGTGCAAGACATACAGGAAAGGAAAATGAGTGAGCTGAGCTGTGATGTTGAGACTAGTTTTGTGACACCAGCAATCTGGGTATTTAACTTTAAAGTAAATAGGTTTAATTGTCACCATTACAGGCAAAGAACAGATGGAATATAGGCAGTTAAAACTACTTGTCCTAGTGTCTGTACTGCTGCCAACCATCAGTAGTAAGGTAGGTGCCTTACTTTTTAGCTACAGTCAGAAACTGGATCAACTAAACTATGGCTGTGGCAGAAAACTAGTTGTGGAGGTTTCTAAGCTTCTCATCTCTTTGATGTTCATTAGGTTCAAACATTTGTCCATTCCAGCAGCAACTGTATCTTTCAGAAGCAGACTAGAAGTCTTTTCAGCTTTGAGTAGTAATAGTATTTTAATTCAAAGACCTGAATCTTTCTTTTTTTATTACCACCTGTTTTATAACCACCCTTAAAACTGAACCATACTTCCAGTTCCTTGTAAGATGAAGCAGTGCTATGATGATAGGTTGCTGTCCTTCTCTAAAAATGTAGCCTTTTTGTGAGCAAGTGGGGCTTGAAAATCAATTAGAATTAACGCATGCCTTTAGATAATGGGTTTATGTGAGTCACTGAAAACTAAAACCCGGTCGCTAGACTGGATACAGCAGCTCTGGTGGCATAAAGGCTGCTAAATGCAGCAAGAAGTCAAAGGCTCAAGATGTGTCAGGCCTATAACTGGCTGGTTTGTTATTAATTCTAGCTAAAGTGATTCTGATTTATTAACTACCATGTCAACTGTATTTGAATATTGCCCATTATAACAAATATATTTGTAGCTCCATGGTAAAACTGACAACAAAATAAGTTGGGTGACTGCTGGTGAAATGTATTATTAAAACATGAGCAATGAAAAAAATAATTGCTCTATTTGTCACAAACAGGAATATGTGCATGAAAAGGACATTCACATAACAAGAGGTTTATATAAAACCTGATACTATTAAAATATGTCATAGTCGCCTAGTATGCTCTGCCTGGGTTTATCTTGTTGATGAGGAATATAACAATTCAAATAATATTTTATAATTACTTCTCATCTCCCAAAAGCTGATATTTTTTATAAGCCCTTGCATTTGGCCCACCTGTATCTGAAACTCCCATCGGTGGTTCACGGGTAGTTAATTCAGCAATCTGTTTCATAGTCTTGTTTCCTTTTCAGTAAGAAATATCTGTTTCTCTGGATTTTCTTTTTTCAGTCAGTCTGCTGAACTACCCTTCCTATTATACATATATATAATATATATATATATATATATATATATATATATATATATATATATATAGTATTTCTGCAGCTTTTCCAAGCATGTATTTTTTTCTTAAATAGGTATTCTGTTGACCAAATCTGTTCAACTTTCTGTAAAACCTAATTCATTGAGATCACCTTATTATAAGGAAGATTTCAAAAAGTCTAATAACTTGTGCAGAGGTTTTGATATCTGTGAGTTAGATATATTTGTTAAGGTGGTGGTTGAGGACTGTTAACTGATTAAATGCTGGTTGGGCATTATGAGTTTAGGCATAGGATATATAAATTCAAGTGCTATATTTAATCAGTCAAGTGTGATAGACACAACTTACACAGTTTCTAATTTCAGTGATATTCATTGAAAGATTAAATTTAGAGAGAAGTGTAGTTACAACAGTTTATCAGCCATGGTACAGTATATGTTACATGTGCTTTAAACTGAAATCAGTATTAATATCTGCAGGTAGGACAAGACACTGACAGATATAATGAATGCAAGCATGGTTGGCCTTAGGCATAAACAGACTAAGTGGCTGCCTAGGCTGCTATTCAGCTAGGGGCACATTTCTAATGTACTTATTTATTTTCTTATGCTGCTGATGTGATGTTCAAAGTAACTGCATCTATGGTGCCCTATGGGGGAGAGAACAACATACCTGAAGTCTCAGCTCACAGGCTTTCTGTTCCTTCTCTCCCATGACCTAGACAATGAATCAGAGAGATTCAAGGAACAGAATGTCCACAAATGTTAAACAATAAACAGGGTGTAATGGACATAGCCAGTGGAATTGTGAAGGTCTATAGAAGCAAGAAAATGTTGTGGTCATTATGCAGCTCATTCAGAACAGTAGATACTGTAGCAGATAAGGTTATTATTTTTCCCTCTTTTATCTTGGTAGCCAAACAGATAATATAGACAGTGGAGTGGTAGCAGTATACACTGCCCACCGTAGGATTTGTAACAGAAACTGTTGATAGTAGGGGGTGTAGCAAAAGGTTAAGTAATTTATTGGGGCCATTATTTGCTTTCACAGTTATCAGACATCTGAAGTATACACAGCCAACAACGTGGCTACAATTTCTGGGTACATGGGCCTGTCTGTGTGAATGAAATTGATTGACCCTACAACCATTTGCTCAAGTTAAACAGTAAACATTCTGGCTTTACATGATTAATATGTATTTGTGTGACACAGACTAGAACAATATACTCTGGTAAGTGAGTTTGTGCAAAACAGAACTGAAATTACTATGATCATTTATGTTTTTATTTTGTTATACCGAGACATATATGGTATGAAATGACAACAAAGTGTTCATAATTGCTAGGTAAGGTGACTGTTTCTGGACGACAATGACTGACCATGCTCTTGTTTGCCTAAGTTAAGTAGTCATTATTCTGGCTTTTCAACACTAATGTATTTATGTGAAGCAAGATGGAATAATTTACTGTGGCCATTTTTTTGAAACAAAGCAAAGATTCATTACTGTGGCCATTATTTATTACAAGCAGACATCTGAGGTGCACACAGGCAACAACGTGGCTATAATTGCTAGATATGGAGACTGTCTGTGGATGGAATTGACTGATCCTGTTATCATTGCTCAGGCTAAACAGTCATTAATCTGGCTTTGCAGGACTAGTATGCATTTTTGTGAACTATGTTGGAATATTTATTGTGGTTAAATTATATGAAACAAACTGGAAATATATTACAATGGCAAAGTTATTACATTCACTGGGTATAGGGAATGTCTGGATAAAAAATATTGACCCTCTTGTGATCCAGTTTAACAGTCATTAACATGGCTTTGCTGGACTAGTGTGCATTTACATGAAGCAATTTGGAAAACTTTATTGCTACCATTTTTAATCACTACCAGACATCTAAGGTGTATACCATCAACAGTATGACTGTAACTGATGAGTATGGAGGCCTTCTGTGCATAAAAATGATCGAACCCTGTTGTTGTTTGACCACAGTAAAACATCTAGCTTGGCAGGAGCAGTGCGATCCACACTGTATTACATTTGCTGACATCAGTATAAAATGATCATAAATGATCATTGCTATACAACATACACTTGTATGTTTGTAGGGGGGTTATTGTAGTGTATCTAAAAGTAGCAAGTTGGCCATAATTTATTTCACTTTCCATGACAAAGATAGTTTTATAATTTAGAAAAACAGAGTGTGAGCTGAAGAGCCTATGCAATGCTGACTCTAGATTTAGTAAATATACTACCTGCCCCATCCATGTGTCTAATATTTTTTAAAAACCTTAGAATAAAATTTTGCTTATAGCCAATGGTAATTTATTATATAAGCATACCACAGAGGGAGAAATTAATTTAGGTCTTAATGTGGTTTAACACTAATCAATTTTAATGGTGAACTGGCCACCCCTAGGAAAGAGTTTAATTTGTAGCAAACCAATATTTATCAGTACACAAAAGTCCTCAGCATGATAAGCTCTGAATGGTAATCATTTGCCAAAAATCTGCATGTAACTAATTGAATAAAGACCAAAAATCTCAAGTCAGACATTGTAAGGAAAATTCTTATAAACTGAAATTCTGTTGGTATATTTTCTTGGAATAATTTGCAAAGTAAATACATAACACCCACTATATAAGCAAAACAAATAACTATATTCAGTCATTAGATTAATGAAGGAGAAAATAGGTTTACTAACATGGTATGCTCTTGAAAAGTGTCATTTTTAAAACTGAGCCCTACAATTATCACTGCACTCTGCAGAATAAGTAGTTGTATTTGATGCCTCGGACAGGATGCATGTGAATGCAACTGATTATTGGCACAGTAGTGCAGTGAACAGTATAACTAACTATCAGCTCTTGATTCACTGGATGAATTCCTGGCTGTGGTTCCTGCGGTGTGGAGTTTAGATGTCCTCCCTGTCTCTCCAAGAATTTAATCCAAGTGGTCCGATTTGTACCAACACCACAAAGATATGCTATAAGTGAATATTGTAGAAACATAGAAACATGTGTAACGTGAGAGAGAGAGAGAGAGAGAGAGAGGCAGTATAGTGTGTGTGTGTGTGTGTGTGTGCGTGCGTGCGTGCGTGCATGCGTGCGCGTGCGTGCGTGCGTGTGTGTGTGTGTGTGTGTGTGTGTGTGTGTGTGTGTGTGTGTGCGTGCGTGTGTGCATCTTGTAAATGACCTGGCAGATACAGTGTCAGCATGTGTGTGCATGTGTGAACAAATACTATAACCAATTTTATCTGTGAACACATGCACACAATATTTGGGGCATATACATAAGTCTTCTGTCTGGTACTAAAAAGAGCAGTTAACATATAATTACCTTGCAAAATGAAGGCATAAAATGCATCACAGAATATCTAAACTGTCAGAACTGTGGCCACCAGAGCAGCTGTATAAGGGAAATTTGGCACAGGCTTAGGAGAGAGTCCCCATCTTCAGCCTTTATCCTGGGATCCACCTAATCTAAAACCAGCTCTATTCCATGAGGTGCACAGAAAGTCACAATAGTTTGTGTGGGAGCTAAAGACAGTTTAGTTATTATTTCTTTAACTTTCTTTACTATCAAACTTCACAAGTCTGCACAGAAGAGCACAATAGCACATCTAGGGGCAATGTACTGTATATTGATGCAATAAGTTGGAATACACTACTGTGATTATTTTTTTTTCACTTTTCTTAGACTCAAATCTCACATGTACGCAAGCCAGCTATCTTTAGGAGATAAGGTTAAAGAGGCAAGTTATATATGTCTTGACAGTATCAGATTGAAAGGCATTACTGTGGCATTTGTTCTTTCACTTTTTTCCTAGACTAACATCAGAAGAGTGCACAGAAGGTGGGTGGTCTTTTGGAGGAATGCTGTGTGTATGAATGACAGCAATAACTTGAAATATATGACTGTACACATTTATTCTTTCACTTTCATCTCAATTTAATGCATGATGGATACACTAACATTGACTATCTTTTGGGGATAGGGGTAAGGTAGCATGCTGTGTTTATGTACAACAGCAACACCTTGAAATATGTGATGGTGGCATTTCATTCTTTCACTTTTATCTTAATCTAACACAAGACAGGTGCATAGAAGGTGAATATCTTTTTACAGGCAAAGAGTAGGGTTGCCACCACCTTTCATTGTGACTAAAACCAGACCAAGGCCACACCCTTCATACCTCCCACAACCCCACCCACCTCTTACATCTCCCCACCCACTTTCCGCCCATTTCATGACATCATCGTCAAGTCAGATGAGAGGGAACATCTGCTTTTTTCCATTTGTGATGCCTTTTTTCTACCAGTTTGCTATGCTTTTCTATAAAACAAGCATAGTAAATCTGCCTATTTAACAAATTCCGATAGTCTATTTCCTTTTTTGAAACAGAATACCAGAGTTTGTATAGTGTTTTTTGGACTACTGCACAATCAATATGATTTCCAGAAAGTCCAGAAAAAAAAAACGGATAGGTGGCAGCACAAGTACAGAGGCAGGCACTTTTCCCACATATGATTTCTGTATCTTAACAAGTATCTGTCATCTCATATTATTGTGAAGTACTATTTTTGTAAGTTGTGAACATTAAGTCTTGGCCATAATTTTTTTTTCCTAGAATGAAAAAAATATGACTGGATTTCTTTCCTTACTCATGATTTTCATTCAGTCCATCACTAGATCAAATGCTTGTGAAAAACTCTTAAGATTTACCTCAGATCATCTAGAACCTCATGCCCTCCTTCTTAATTCAGGGATTAATAATCCAATTATTTTATCTGCATTAGTTAACAGTACAGTTTTTGCCAATCAGAGTGTGTTGAAAGGATGGAGTAAAGAAAAGAAAAGTAAGACGAAATACAAAAAGCAAGAAAGAAGTAATCTGTCTTAATGATGTTAGTAGTGCAGGATGGGGGATAACGGAGGGTACTGGTAGACATCTGGGTGCTATTAGACTCTATTTCACTGTAGCCAGGTGCTAAATGCAGGAATTTGTTTCACCTATCAGTGGGTGTGCTTAGAACTCCTGTTAGAGTGTATTTAACAGTGAATAAAAGGTTGAAAATAATGTTACAAATATGCAACATAAATAAGGTATAAAATAAAGCTTGCTTAAATGTAGAAATAGAGTTTATCAATATGTGATTAGCATCCATACTAAATGACTGTGGCTTGAAAAATAAGGAATTTGCTTAATGGACATGTCTCCTACAGAATCAGCAAAAATTATGCATTTCACACTGTCAGCGAAAAAGCTGACCTCTTACAGACTTAAAAACAGAATGTATGCATTTCACATGGTCAGTAAGAGCAAAAATGTGAAAAAACAGGATGTATGCAGCTTCTTTAAAGAATGGACAACAGGACATGTTTCTATCAATTGACACTGTTAACCAAGGAAGTTTGAATGATCAAGTCAGCATTTGTATGTCTTCTTCCACAAGGTGTTTCCTTAAAAGACAATATCAGCATTATTTCTCTACAGGATGAAAACATACTTTTCTGCAAACACCAGTATACAAAGTCCAAAATAGAGTACCATGGAGAAAAACAGGATGTAAAACTACTATAAAGAGACTATAGCAGATAACATTGTTAGAGATATTTTTTGTATTGTATCTCTCATATCATCCATGCTGTTTGAGAAGTAAAGTAGCACAGTGTAACTAAAGCTGCAACAGTAGTACATGTGGTTTGTTATAAAAAGCTATTTATTGGTTACTGCTCAGAGTTTGGTGCTGCATCATTGTACACTCTGCAATTTTCTGTGGGCAACAGATTGTAAATGCAATTATAACTAGACTTTGAATTCAGCAGAATCCAGCCCACAAGACCTAGTGTCTTAAGAAGACTTCGGATCCATCATAGTAAGCAGCACCTTGACACTTAATTTTTCAATGGCGAGCCTACCTGCATTCAAACACAGAGGAAGTGGTAAGCCCTGCAGAGGGTCACTTCAGTCAAATTGCAGTAACTAACATTTGTACATATGTGTAAATCCTAAACAGAAGTACTCCAGTTTATGCAGCTTGCAGTAGTAAAGTTTCTCAGATGTCTGAATCCAGATTAAGCCTGCAGTGCATGAAAGTCGTAATACCATACAACCTCCAAAAAAGGTGACTACCTACTTTGTACATCAGTTCACTGCCTGTTGTGTTCCACCAGCTTCTCGAGTGACTCTGAAAATTTTCCAGCCATCTGCAATAACAGCCTAATCACCTGTTTTCTTGCTAACTGGTAAGACCTTTTTCTGTGTCACATTTTAGTATGGAAGCTATTAGACAGAATTCAAACAGGTGTAAGCCAAGCTTTACTCTTAATGTAGCAGAAAAAACAAATAAAATATGGAGTAAATTGCAATGTTGGTATACACAGCACATTAGTAAATGTAAAACCTTATTAGGATAAGTTGATAGTAAGGCATTATGCAAATGTATTACAATATTTGACTGGTATCGCAAAGAAAACCATGTGGGGTATGACAAATGTTTATTGTGTAAATCATATGAAACTGCTTTCTGTGTACAATGTCATAAAAAGTATTGCATGACATTATTCAAAGGTTAGACTGTACAGACAAAAATTTTAATGGTAAAGAACCAGGAAATGTTAATATGCTTACATTATATTCAGATGTTGAACAATTATGTCCTGTCACCACATGTGAACTTTTTTTATTTCAGAGTTACAACAGGAGTCAAATCAGTTACTGACAGAACATCCAGTATATCTTGTTAAAAAGAATGTAATAAACTTCCAAAAGACAGACACAACGAGTTTAGGAAGTATAGACAAGTTATACAAACATTGCAAAAGTGCAGAAAACTACAACTTATCTGAACAAAAGAGATCTATTTTATAATATATTTGTGTTTTGAAAATGGTTAAGCATACATGGTAGGATCTGATGTATGACTTTCATTCAATTAAAGCAAGATATTTATCAGTACTACAGTAAAGTAGAGCATATGACTGCCATTCTCATAGCATAGTCAAAAGGTAAATAAAACAGTTCTGGTGCATAAAAATCAAATGAAAGTAGTTAATAACAATAAAAATCTAAAGTCACAAGACTGACATGTATGTATTTTCTTTTCATATAAAGTTGTTGTTGTTGTGTCTTTTGACTTTTCCCAGTTAGGGGTCGCCACAGCGGAACTCCAGTCCGCTAATGATTGGCAGTAGATTTTTACGTGCTGGCTTGCCGGGCCTAACGCACCACCTTCAATGAAGGAACGCCCATTCACGCATGTCTCCACACAGAAGACGCTCTAACTGAGAATCGAACGGGCAACATCTAATTGTGAGGCGACAACACTACCGCAGCACCACCACTGCAGTACATCTGTTAAATTGCACAAGAGAAAAGGCAGACAACAGCAAATATAAATCATGTATCTATTTTGTTTTTTTTATGTCAGAAAGACTAAAGTTCTGAATTTTAAAAATAAATAAAATCACAGATGGTATTTGTCAAGCAGTCTTTGAAAAATGAATGGCAGGGTAGTTAAATAAATAAAAAAATACTGAAATCCAAGCATACCTCTCAACCATACTGAATTACTCAGTATTTACCGAGTTTTGGGGTCCAAATGAAGGGGTGCCACGATTCCAGAGTGGCACCACTTCATTCCCGATTTTTTTCATTTGTTTTTAAAAGTTTTTGAAATACCGCGCTGTCGGAGCTGACGTCATCACGTGTGCAATGGCGTCAGCTCCGTCAGGGCTACCAGCCAGTCGGAATTGAGCTGAAGGAGCTCACGTTGTAATTTCCGGCTGGTCTGGCTCAAATGCAAGTGGGAAATCTCACTCACGCTTATTACAGCAGCTCTCGCTTAGGAATTTATTAACAGCTTTGGATTCGAATGCAGGCCGTTGGGGTTTACAGTAGCTCTCTCTTTGGATTAGAATGCATGCCATTCAGGTTACAGAAACAAGGAAGTCAGCAGCTCTCGAGGCCATTGGGGTTTTGCATCCAGGTTTGGCTTTGGCTTAACATGTGTGTGTGTGTGTGTGTGTGTGTGTGTGTGTGTGTGTGTGTGTGTGTGTGTGTGTGTGTGTGTGTGTGTGTGTGTGTGAAGTGAGTGCATTTTACAGCTCAGACCATGATGGTTGGCACAGATAGAAGGCATTTATTATGTCATATCATTTGCTACTCTTTTGTAATGAAATACTTAGTAAAAACATAAAACAGTACTCACATCATAGAGCAAGACACAAATAGAAAATAGAAACTGTGAATGCATCCACAAAATGGGTAAATATTGGAAATAACTGACGGAATGTCACTTCAGCTAATATAGTTTGAATAGCACACCACATTTTATCAAAAAAAAAAAGTACAATGAAACTGATGCAAGGGTCATTGGGCCATGTTAATCAAAAACAGGCCTTTCATTCCAAGAACACAGAAAAACAAGAATGCTTTCATTTCTCTGAAATGTTGCCATTTCAGAAACAATTTAAAGAATGAGGTTGCATTTTCCTTATGGGAGTATATGAAATGTCTCTCTGCCTCCAAAAATTAATAATTGGTCGTTAATCTGACATTGTTTTTAATGCATTGTGTTTAACAGAGTGATTCTGTAAATCAGTGTTTGACATATTATTTAACCTAAATATTCTCATCTTATAACTCCTTCTTTGATATTATAATATGATACCTGGCAGGATATATCTGCTATAATACTATAATTAGTTGTCATTTAGTATGCCAACAGTAGCATGTTAACCACCAGCAGGCATAAATGTTTTTATAATGGGTATTCTTTCATTTTTCTCTCGCACCTTTGATCCCTTTAAACCCCTGTTAAATATAGGAAGCTAGGGTCTACTTATTGTCTATTGTGCCCATTAATTTGCCACCTGCAGATAGAGGAAATTAACCTAATGGAAGTTTTAGTGGTTTAACATGTAACATTTGTGCCTTTGGGGCTGGAAGATCAAAAGACTGTGGGTTCTCTTTATACACTCAGTGCTTGAATTCATTTTTCAGTCCTGACTGCAACATGGAGAGAGTATTACTGCATTCCACAGTCTACCATCCTTTGGATGAAATGATAAACTGAGGTTCTATCTGCCTGGCTTATTGAATGTAAAATAGAACACTTACTAAAAAGGGTAAGGGTAACTGTAGGGTTCTCTATTAAAGCATCATATTTACTACTCAACTGAAAAGTTTCATATCAAAATTAATTATAAAAATTTTAGAAAATAAGAAAACTGAAAATAGCTATGGTGGGAAGTGAGAACAGAATTTGTATTCCCCTATTACTGGCTTTGTCTAGGTTTTTGTGTTAAGAGTTAAGAGCTACTGTGAGTGAAAAGTGAGAACTGAATTAGTATAATATTGGCTTTGTCCAGGTTTTTTTGTGCTAAGAGGTTGAGAGGCTGAGCTATGGTGAGAAGTGAGAAATTAATTCACTAAATGATAGCCATTAAGTTTCAGTCTTCCTATTTTTTAGAAAACTGCTGATTTGGCATAGTGGTTTGTTGCTCTGACTGTAGTGTATAGAGTCCTGGGTTCAAGACCTGCCATTGAAATGCATGGTGGTAACAACATTTTATTCTAGCAACTTTCCAAAATTATACAAGCAATGTTTAACATGTGTCCCTGGTAACTCCCTAGCCACCACCACTTGTGAGCTTTGTCCAGGTTTTTTGTTCTAAGAGTTGAGAGCTATGGTGGGAAGTGAGAACTGAATGTGTATGCCCCCTTTAGTGGCTTTGTTTGTTTTGTGTGCAAGGGCCAATGATTTGAAAACAGCCCAAAGGTAATCTTTATTCACCACTGGCCAGATGCATTTTCTTTGGATGTGGTGTGGGTTTCAATGCTATTTCAATGAATATGAGTTTTAAGGGCAGAGAAGTTTTAATGCCAAGTCTATTTTCATTGAGACAATATTGCTTTGTTTAGCAGATGTCAAAATAAAATCCAAATAACATTGTAGAGGTAAAGCAGTATGCACACATTAGTGTTTATGGTAAATTGGGCAAAATCACCAGGTAATGGGACATTGGAATGGCTGCAGGGGGTCAGTGGTGCCATATTGTGGTTGTCTGTTCTTCAATTTGTGTTTGAAAGTTGATATCCCACAATTCCATCGGAGTGGGTGGGGTTATGTAATTATATATGCAAATTATATGTTAATCAGCGTACAGATTTTTACCTATTTTTCATGGGCCTTGTCCAGATTTTTGATGTTTCCAGGTTGAGAGGTATGAATCCAAGTTACAAAAATATGTAAGCTAATTGTAAAACAATGTTTATTTATGTAGTATAAATGCATAGTTATGCAAATCACAAATATAATACTAACAGATGATCAAAGAAAAAATGCTAAAAGGGTTAACTATAGTCTACAGAGTCTAAATTGTGAGCTCAGACCTTCCCAGACTGGATAAATAGTTACAGGAAATATTGAGCAGATAAGGTAAAAAAAAAACAAGACTGATTGCCATACAAGTGGCTTGAGTTTTTCTAAAACATCATTGTTATTAAAACATAAGTGTTAAAAGTTCACATGCAACACTATTTGGTAATTATAATAAAATGTCACAATTGTGCATATATGTCACTGATAATCTGTTTGCAGGTAAATGTCAAAAGTAAAAAAAAAACCTCAGTTACATCAAGTACAGCCAGCAGATTGGCTATTGTATAAATACAGTTCAAATGATGTATACAGGAGGGTATAAATAACTACTAGTATTAGTAGACAGCAAAGGCAACAGAAAAAATATATTCTGTCACTGAAAATAGTAAAAAAATTATCAAATCAGACAAAGGTCTATAGTTTGTTAGTAACCTAACATACATTCTATTCTAACAGCATAAAGCAAATAAACGATAGTGCAGTACTACAGGGGGAAGGGTACTTTCTCAGTTTTACACTGACTGTGTGAGCAGTATTGCAAAAGGGTCTAAAATAAAGGTACAGGAAGAAATAATATCTCATTCGTTCTTGACAATACTCTTTCAGGGGGAGGGTAAAACAGGTATTAGTGCATTAGAAATACTGGTAAACAGATTAAACCTGACAAGATAAGATATTTTACAAGTTGCTAATAGCTATCATGCTAGTTATTATTTTATTATTTAGTATTAAATTGTATTTACAACCTGTTAAACTGTAAGCTATACAAGAGAGAGTAAAGATATGTAAAAAATGAGCAATACTGATAACTATTTTTTAATATGTTTTGGGCAATACAATGGTGGTATGCAAAAAGCATGAATGTTTCTAATTGCTGGGTATGTAGTTGCCTCTGGTGGCACTTCCACTAGATACTTCTAAAGAGACATAAGAATTTTTCAAGATTTTGCCTGATGTTAATGTTACTAAGTTTGTAAGATTAGACTAAATGTACTTTACATGCTTTGTATGTACAAATACAAAAGAATTCAGTACAAATGAAATTAATGTCTAGCAATAAATATGTGTGGAAAAACATGTTTAAAAAATGGGTCCAGGGTACCTACTAGATTGAAATGCATGAGTAGCAAACAGTCTGTGTAAATATATACTGTATAGGACACATTCTAAAGTAACAAGTTCAAAAGTAATTTGTCAAGTTGTAATTTTATTACTAATTGTAATTTTATCACTGTTTTTTTAGACCATCATTTTATCCATACCAGTATTGGTTACTCAAGTTAGAGGAAAATTATATTAAAATATTATACTCATACAGCTAATGGACTAATATGTCAACAGCATTCTTTAGTTTGTTTCACTGTCAATTAAAGTTAATGGGCAGTTCAGAGATATGAATAAAAGTAAATAGTTAAATTAATGTCTAGCAATGAATTCAAAAGCTGCAAAGAGATAATGAAAAAGTTCTATGTCATAAATGAAATTATGTGATTGCAAAAGAATAAATTAATCAGGTTAAAAAATAAAACTAAAGCAGACTCAGCTCATAACCAATAGAATATTTTCACAGAATGGTCTGCAAAAGAAAAAGTTGTTAAATACATTCAGTTTTAGTGGTAATACTTGATATCATTGTATTAACTATGTAAAACTGCATTTTGACTTGTTGTATCAAAAGAAGACTAAAGGTTTTGTTTCCTATAAAGTGTTTTGAGTATGTTTTAAAATAAAAAGAGGGAATTGTTAGAGTGTATTAAACACTGAATAAAGGGTTGAAAGTAATTATGCTACAAATATGGAACATAAATAAGGTATAACATAAAGCTTGCTTAAATGTAGAAATACAGTTTAGCAATATGTGATTAGCATCCATACTAAATGACTGTGGCTTAAAAAATAAGGAATTTGCTTAATGGACATATCTCCTACAAAATCAGCAAAAATGTATGCATTTCACGCTGTCGGCAAAAAAAAAAAGCTGACCTCTTACAGACTTAAAAACAGAATGTATGCATTTCACATGGTCAGTAAGAGCAAAAATGTGATAAACAGAATACATGCATTTCACATTGTCAGTAAGAGCAAAAATGTGAAAAAACAGGATGTATACAGCTTCTTTAAAGAATGGACAACAGGACATGTTTCTATAATATGACACTGTTAACCAAGGAAGTCTGAATGATCAAGTCAGAATTTGTATGTCGTTTTCCACAAGGTGTTTCCTTAAAAGACAATATCAGGATTATTTCTCTACAGGATGAAAACGTGTTTTTCTGCAAACACCAGCAAACAGATGTTCTCATACAAAGTCCAAAATAGAGTACCATGGAGAAAAACAAGATGTAAAACTACTATAAAGAAACTATAGCAGATAACATTGTTAGAGATAGTTTTTTGTATTGTATCTCTCATATCATCCATGCTGTTTGAGAAGTAAAGTAGTACAGTGTAAATAAAGCTGCAACAGTAGTATGTGTGGTTTGTTATAAAAAGCTATTTATTGGTTACTGCTCAGAGTTTAGTGCTGCATCAGTGTACACTCTGCAAGGTTCTGTGGGCAACAGACTGTAAATGCAATTATAACTAGACTTTGATTTCAGTAGAATCCAGCCAGCAAGACCTAGTGTCTTAAGAAGACTTCGGATTCATCACAGTAAGCAGCACCTTGATACTTAATTTTTCAACTCTAATTAGATGCCATTGTCATGAATTTCACATGGGTAAAATAAAATGTATCTGTTTCATAGAGACTCATGGAACATATATAAAACACAGAGAAACTGACAAAGAAAGTGATCTGCAATTAACAGATCAAAATAGACATATGTCTTATCTGCAAGATCCCAGTGGTGCAGTAGAGTTGGTTCCTTTCTTCACATGGATATATATATATATATATATATATATATATATATATATATATATATATATATATATATATATATATGGTTCCCTATCAGAAGCCTGAAACACTATAAGCCTGAAAATCAAAATCCTGAAAACTATAGACTGAAAGTTTAAAATTCTGAAAGCCCAAAATCCTGAAACTCAAAATCCTGAAAACACAAAATGGACATACTGACATCATTGAGGCTTTGCTATTGTTAGCCCTGTGGCGTTGGGTATGCGTTGGGTTCAGGTAAGTGTGCGGTTGGTTTTATGTTAGGGTTAGGGGCGGTTTAAGTGAGTTAGGGTTAGGGCGCAGGTTAGGCATGTATGCAATAGTGACAAATATTGGGGTTAGGGGCGGTTTAAGTGAGTTAGGGTTAGGGCGCGGGTCAGGTGAGTGTGCGATAGTGACGGACCTTAGGTTAGGGTTAGGGTCAGGGTCAGTTGGTAGATATTAGTGTCTTTATAGTGACATATTAGCATTATTTGTGTTTTCAGGATTTTGAGTTTCAGGATTTTGGGCTTTCAGGATTTTGAACTTTCAGTCTATAGTTTTCAGGATTTTGATTTTCAGGCTTATAGTGTTTCAGGCTTTTGATAGGGAACCATATATATATATATATATATATATATATATATATATATATATATATAAATTTGTATATGGGTGTTTAAGCAATGCTCCTTTCAGAAGAAATCCTATTGCATGCCTTTCCTCTAATTAAAAATGTGGTATGATTTTCTATATTCCTTTTTTGCAACTTGAATTTACTTATGTTTGCATTGTTTCAGATTTTATACTTTTGTAAAAATCTAATGCTGAAGTTCAAATACAGTAGTCATTGATAGTATTGCATCATCTGCTTTTTGAGATCCTGTATCATGACTTGGGCTCTGAAGCTAACCCTTGTAAGGCAGTGCTAGTCTATTAAAAACTGAAGCTTGAATATGTATATCTGTGAAGCTGTGACAGTAATAGCTGCAGAATATAGCATAACACAATTTTTGAAGTCAGGAATTCTTGAATGTCCAGCTTAGAAAATGAGGACATAAAAGCATTAATAATTCATTGCTGTATAGGATTTACTGACTACATGTAATGACTACCAGTAGACTGATAGGGAGTATTTCAAGGAATCCTTCAATTTATGTCAGGATAATGAAGTTCAGAACTCTATACAAGACTCTCCCCTTCGGTATGCAGTTTTAGAGGAATGGTTTATACAACAAACACTGACTAATGGGTTTATGGTTCTTACTTGAACCTGGGAAGCTGAGAGAATGAAAATATTTCTGTGATATTTTCATCTCACAAAAAAGACATGTTGACGGTCATGCTTACATTTTTGCATCATGTTGTTATTCTCATTTTTTAAACTTTTATTTCTGAGTAATATCCCAGAATCCTACTGGAAGTGTAAGGAGTTATATGCTATTCTGTATGCAAAATTTGTGCTAATTTTCTGCCTAGATTTTTGGCCTGATGTGCATACTTTCCAATGGTGTTTATGCCTATTTTTTGATGCCTGCCATTTAAGAAGTATGTTGTGTGTTACTAATACATACTATATAAAACTATCTTCTTTGGAATTAAAAAAAAACTTGAATTGTATGACCAGTTTATTATATAGTGACATATCTATATACAGAGATATATAAAGTAGAAAGATTCCTGGACTTTGCTAATACAAATGCCTTGGAACAATTAACCAGAATACCCACTAGGGGAAATAACACCTTGGATCTTGCTCTTACTAACATGGGCACATCATGCACTATCCCTTGCATGTTTTCATCACTTGTTAGGGATGACCATAAAGCAGTCTCCTTCAAAATAAAACTGAAATCAGAGATCCCTCCCACCCAAGGTACCTTCAGAAATGTCTTTAAGACAAACCACCTACTCCTAAGTAATACATAGCTTTAGATCCCCACCAAACCCAGTTAACTCCACTAAATACACAGAAATATACACCACCACACTGTAAACATACATAGATGCAGCTGTACCCCATAGGAGCTAGTGCAGGGCAAACCCCAGAAATGAGCCCACATGGTGGAACCATAATTTCAACAAACTTTATGTTTGTTTGTTCTTCTTTCGGCTTTTCCCAGTTAGGGGTCGCCACAGCGGAACACCGGTCTGCTAATAATTGACAGTAGATTTTTAAGGTGCTGAGGTGCCAGCTCAATGCCCAACCTTCAACGAAGGCACACCCATTCACGCATGTCTTTCAAATGCCACTCAACCATGGGGAGGACATGCAGACTCTACACAGAAGGCGCTCCAGCCGAGAATCGAACGGGAGAACCTCTTGCTGTTTTTGACCAAAGGTAAGAGTAATTCCCAGAGTGTTAGAACCATTGTCATTGAAATAAGCAAACAATTCAGGAGCTTAATAAAATCCACCAAAGCCATTTTTTTCCAATAACATCTTTATTAAATTATTACATATGACATAGGCAATCTTACATTTATATAAATGAAAACAAAATGACACCACTTTAGTTGTAAACATTATATATCACAGACTGTTTACTATCATTTGTTCGAATGGCAAAACATATATTTTTTCTTTTTTAACCGGACAGCCACTTCCTGTTTATAGATCGACTATAGGCTCTCCCCTAAAGCACCCATTTTGTCTGTGGTCTCAAACAGGGAGCCACGAACTACTGACAGTCCTTTACAGGTTATTAAATCCTGGTGAAGAGTCCCTGGCTCTATTTACATCTTGTTATAACTCTCGATTACAGTAAGAGTACAGATCTCATGTTCAGGGTCTATTATTCTGCTTTATAACTACTCTACCTCTTAATGTTTGGTGCACTAACTCGTTTCCTAGTTCATTTTGTGTTATGTAAGTCATATTACAATGCTTATACAAAAGTGTTTTTTATGATGGAAGGTTTGTTAACCAAAGGCAGACTAGTGGATTCAACTTGAAGTTTAGGTAGACCCTAACTGGGTCATACTGGATCTAGTCATACAATATGAAAAATTGTAACTGCTCCACTTCGATCTGGCTTTTATAGATGTTAATTTTTTTCTTTCACATTGTTTTAAGTACATTTTGTGAATTCAAGATTTGTAAATCTGTTCTGTGGTCTCTGTTATGTTATGTTATCAATATAACTAATTGGTAGGTCTTACTTTGTTTAAATTATGTTATGCCAGGCATTTTTAAGGGGATGGAATATAAGTTAAACAACCTTATTTTATGATTATAAACTTGTAGGTATATATTCCCTTATCTATATACCCTCCTTCTTACATATATATATATATATATATATATATATATATATATATATATATATATATTACTAGCCACTTTCTGTGTATTACATATATGTGGTCAAGTCTATAGTCGACTGAGCTACTCTACTCCGTAGTATACGTGGATAGTAAATGGGTCTAATCCTATGTAGTTGACCAACTTCTGCAACTGGTTAAACCCTTATTGGATGCTAGTTGGATAGGATAAGAAGGGTTTTTTGATGGTTACGTTTGGGGTTGATTCAATTATGTATATTTATTGTAAATATTGTTTGCATTTTGGTTTTCAACTGAATTTTATAAATATGTTTGAAGTCATGCATATCTTACATGTATTTTACTCTTTCTCTCTCAATAATAGGGGTTTTGTGGGTAGGCACGGGGGTAGTTTTGAGAGAGTTTTGTGCTGTATATCTAATACTTACCACATACCGCAATTTTATTGGAGCTTACTCTGAGCCATATATTTCACACTGTATACACCCATATAGTTTAACCCTGATTCCCATTAACCATAGATAAGGCCTGGACCATAACTTTCTGGAATGTCAGAGGGTTTCAGGAGAAAAGCAAGAGGAGTTTATTAATGCACTTACTATATAAATCTCAGTCAGATTTCTGTTTTAATCAAGAAACTCACACGACAAATGAGGACTGGTTTAAAGAAAAGAACAGAAAATGGATTAAAGACATTATTACATCGGGATCTAGTAGTAATTCTAAGTAGTGGTGATCATTATTAAAAGTTCCTTTACACCTTCGATTCTCAAAAAAGGGGCTGCCCAAGAGGGTAGATGGCGCTATTTTACATGCTTAACTCAACATTTTGATAGACCCGTTCTAGTTCTAAATCTTTATGGACCATGCTCAAGCCAACAAGGATTCATCCTAAAAATGTATAATCTTTTACTTAAATTCCCAAATCACCTTTATATCTTAGGTGGGGATTGGAATACGGTTATTGACCCTAAAGTTGACCGCTCCAGTAAATCTAAAGTTCATAGCATTCAAGACTCCCTAGCGTTGAAAGAGTTAATATCTGAGTTTGATTTGATGGACCCAGTTTTCTTTGATAGCTACTCTAGAAATAATAATTTTTTTACATACCTCTCCAAATGTCACCACTCCTGATCTCGGATAGATTTTTTTCTGATGTCCAATATCCTAGCTAAAAGGCAAATTAAATTCTCAACTGAACCTAGATTCCCCTCAGATCATTCAATGATAGTCTATTTATAGATTTCACATCTAATATATCCCTGGTAGACAGAGGTTCTAGCTGGTCTCTAAACAATAACACTTTAAAAGACCTGAAAGTAATTGAAGAAATTACCCTAGTCTTAAAAGAACTATTTTCTGCTTCTCGAGACCTGGATATCCCTTTTGATGTTAGATGGGCGGCGTGCAAAGCTGTTCTTAGGGGAATTCTTATTAAAAAATCTAGCTATCTGAAAAAATGAGAAAGGAGAAGGAAAATGACTTAATGTCACAGATTAAGATTCTAGACGATAAGCTCCTAGCTAACTACTCCCTAGCCACTGAAAAAGAGTTGCTAACTAAACAAAGAGAACTTTTTGAGCTCCATCAATCTAACTACTCCCTCCAAGAACTAAGATATATAACTAAATATTCCGAATGGATTCAACCCCCCTCCAAAGCTCTAGCTAGGCTGATAGAAAATAAACAGACAATATAAAACCAAACTAGGTGGGGGGCTATGCTCCCCACACCCACAATATGGGGGGCTATGCCCCCCTAACTATATATACTAACTCCAGGATTGCACTACAGTGGGGGAAAAGGGCATATACCTTGTATTTGCCTTGCAGTACTCTACACAGTGCCACTTCTGCTAGGAACACACAACACATCCGTCATATTACTTTAGATACTTCCCATCAAAATGTAAAGAGACATACCCACATTTAGAAACACCAACACTACTTTCTACATGACTATCAGTATTCTGAGAGTCAGCACTGTAATTTACAGAAATTCTTTTTATCACAAACAAGTCACAGGTGAGTCAGTCAAATCAGTTTTCAGTATTCTGAAAATTAGGTGATTTGGTCACAGTCAAATGAAATTCAGTCAAATGAGATTTAGGTGATGTGAAGTAAACCTATACATATATATATATATATATATATATATATATATATATATATATATATATATATATATATATATATGTATGTATATATATAGCTGGCTTTAGGCACCAGCAAACCCTGTAGTCGCTGGGGGCCCCCAATTCCTGGGGGCCCCAAGCACAGCAAGTTATGTTATCCTGATAATGTGTAACATGTCTGTCAAACTAACAAAAGCTAATACAGCAATCTTGTATACTTAAGAAAGCAGGTGGATAATAACTCTTATTTGTGTCTCCTTTAAAATTCAAATATATCTCTGGTTATAGTAACAGTATTTTATCAGGTAACAGGCTTCACAATTCCATTAAATATTTTACCACTGATGTAGTGCCACAAACCCCACTGGTGGACATTATTTCCACTAAAACTACCAACATAGCGAGCATTAGGTTACTGCAATACCCGTGGCTGCAGGGGGGCCTTTAGTAATCCTTGACTGTGTGGTGCCTCACAAAAACTGCTGCCTGTTGGGGAAACTAAGGATTAAAAAATGTATTAATTTCACGATTATGGTCCTTAACCTGAACATGGCTGTGATATGACCCTTTTCGGATAAAGCTGATAATGGACACGAGCAAGATAAGCACTAGAGAGATCAGTAGCCCAGAGTGACCGATCTCAGTGCATACCTTCCTCAGGGATGGTTTTCTCTTTCATGGAGTTTTATAAATACTGCCAGAAAACCCAATACTATAACTCTCAACTTCTTTGCTGAAGAATTTGTCTCGGTGCCAGAAATAATAGCAGAATAAAGTCTCAAAATCAAGAACACACTTTAAATATTACTCTAATTCCCTTAAAAAGTTAATAGAATAACAGCTATTGCATAAACATCCATTTTTTTGACAATAAGTATAAAACTCTAATGGCTGGATTTATTGACTGTCTGTAATTTTGAATGATTTACCAGCAAATCAAAGTTTTTACAAAAAACAGAGCAAAATTATAAGCAAAATCAGGGAAGGTCTGTGAAATCAGGAACAGTAACATACATGCATTACTCCTCGATGAGGTAAATAAAATGACTTACCCCGCTGCTGTTTGATGACTGCTAAACAGCAGTCACTGATGTGGTGTAGGAGTATCAGTGATGCACAATGTATTGTTATTTGCTGAAATAAGTACAAGACTAATATTACTATGGCTTATACTTGTGTGTGTCTTTGTAAAAAATATCACTGATTTTTATCTGGGCACACACCCAGTAATGCTAGGACACATGTTATTCTTCGGTATCAGTAAAAAATACAGCTAAGAAGTAATTATATTTCGAAAGTAAGGCATAAAATATATCATAAAACATTCAGACACTTAGATCTTCTAGGATTCTGGTGGCCGATACACTCTAGACTGTATAAATGGATACAGGAGGTTCTCAGTCATCCTTGACTGTGTGGGGGGCCTCACAAAAGCTATTTCTGGTTGGGGAAAAATGAGGAAAAAAAAACATGTGTTAATTTTCTGATCATGCTCTTTAACCTGAACAGGGCTGTGATATGACCCTGTTAGGATAAAGCTGATAATGGCCATTGCTCTCAACTACACCCATTCTAAAACCAGCCATGCTTAGATGTGTGTGTATAGAAAACTACTTTAGCTTACATGTGTGTGTGTGTGTGTGTGGGGGGTTGTGTGGTTATTACATTTTTAATTTTCATCACTGTAAAACCTTAAAGGTGTGCACAGGAGATCAGTATAGCTTATGTTTGGCCTAAGGATAGTGTGGTTAATGGTTGTTTTACTTTTCTGACAGACCTCACAGGTGTACAAAAAAGGTTACTACAACTTCTGTACAGGCAGTGTACTGTCTAGGAGCAATGATGTAATCATTATTTTCACATTCTTCACAGTCATACATCAAGGAATGTATACTGGTGTCTGGCTGTCTTTGGCAGCTATGGATGAGGAGTGAAGAGGCATGCTATATAAATGTATGTTAGCAGTTTCTTGAAATACATGACTGTGGCAGTCTGAACCTCTGATTTCATCCCAATCTAGCACCAGTGGTATCCATAAGCAGTGACTGTCTTTTTGAGGGAGGTTAGGGAGGCAGGCAGTATTCTGGGATAGACCTGTGTATCTTCACAGCAATTGGCTTGTTAGCTTATTATGAGCTACTATTTTGTCAGCTTTGACCATTTAGCTTTGGGCACAACTTAATACCTTCCTTGAAAGACAAAAAATAAAAATAAGGCTGAAATTATTTTCTAACTCATAATTTTAGTTTAGGCCACCATTTGGATTAAAAGCTTGGGAAATGCTTTAAAGTGCATCTATAAACCTACAACTTCTTGGATCCTGTCGTTTTTGTGCTGTTTCCTAAATGATTACTACTGTGCTGTGTTGGTTAGGAAAGGTGTGTTGTAAGGATGCCAGGAAAACTAAAGCTGAACAGAAACACTGAATTTCCTCTTCTTTTGATCATAATTTTTGTTTATGCCATCACTGGATGAAAAGGTTGTGTAAAAAGGAAAAAAAAAACTTAATGCAGTACTTAGCATATAGAAGGTTGTGCTGTTTTGAAAAAGCTGAAGAATAAGGCAAAATGTGAGAAAAGAAAGAAAAAAAGTTGTGTATCGTATGGGGAGCCCAACATGGGGGAAACAGAGGGGAGGACTGGAGGGTATGTGCGTGTGTGGGGGGTCTGAAACAGTAGGCTTTGGGTGCCATTTCACCCAAGTCCAGATAGTTACATAGAGTTGTTGTGATGTATCATTGTTGCAACTAAATGCCAGTAACTGTAAATGTCCCTTTGTGAGATGGGCCAACATAGTGTGGTACACTGACCTGTTGTAATGCAAGAGCATTGTAGCTACAAGTCAGACTGTGTGCACTACTTCTAAAAGCTTGCAGCATAAACTAAAAGGTTGCTTAAGAGGGGTGGCAGTGGCAAGGTGATACATACACTGGAAGTGCCCAGGGGGCCCCCAACTTGAAATTTGCTGGGGGCCCCCAAATTGGCCCTGCACATATATATATATATATATATATATATATATATATATATATATATGGGTTACCTTTACATCATCGAACATTCAAATGTTCCACACTGATTTATTTTATTTATTTTATTTTACATTTGTTAACCGGGCTAGTCTAGCTGGATACATATCCTTTTTCAGTAGAGGCCCGAGGAGAAAAGCTCCAGACAAAATGGTTAGACACAAGTTGAGAGTACAAGTTATACAAGATACATGGTTTGAAAAAAATACAAGTTATTGATAAGGGGACCTGTCACATATACAATAAGGGAAATAAATTTATCGTAGGTGTAATATGAGAGAAATAGCTCATCAGGTAAGATACAAATCAGCAGGTAATACATAGCTGTGAGGTTTTATATATAATAGTGTGTAGACTAGTTCAAGAGTCACCCGTTTCCATTGGGGTTGTGTGAATTTTAAAGATATGGAAGGGGACATGGTCCAGAGGGAAGGGGCCTAGATGGATTTGATATGAGAAGTTAGTCAGGTTCAAGACATGGGCATAGCCATTGTGTCTTGAGATATTCTTTCAGGTCGATTTTGAACTTATTGTGCGAGGTTATAGTTCTCAGGTAGTTTGGCAGGGAGTTCCATGGCTTGCCAATGGAGTTGGCAAAGAGGGCATCACCGCCCGAGTTATTAGCTTTAATAGTTAGGATCTGGGTGCTGTTGGATGATCGCAGACTTGTTAGGTTTGTGTATGGGGTCAGTATACTACACAGTGAGGGAGTTCTATCTGGTTGATTAATTATTTTACAGGCTTCCGTGAGTTGATTAAGTTTGAGAAGGTTGGGTAGTTCCAACCAACCAAGTTTTCTCAGATTAAGACAATGGTGGGTGCGATATGGGGAACCTGTTATGAATCTAGCAATGTGGTTATAGGCCAGGGAGAGCATATTAAGTTCATGTTTATTGAGGAAAGAAAAGACTGGGGAGGCATAGAGGAGGGTAGAGAGGAGATGTGTGCGGGCAATGGTTAGTTTGGCATGAGACCATATCATCGAACATTTAAATGTTCGACAATGTAAAAGTAAATAAAAAAACCTAATCCAAAAAAAGTAAACTGTTTATAGCAGGGGGGCAATCCCCCCTGCACCCCCCATGACAGTGACAGTTAGTCACTGGTGTTATAACTATGCATGTCTATTGTTTAAAATATATTGTTTTAAAGTTTTTGGTAAAATAGAATATAAAACAAACAAGGTGGGGGTCTACACCCCCCACACCCCACAACTATATATACTAACTCCAGGATTGCACTACATTAGGCAAAAGTGCATATACCCTCTACTTGCCTTACAGTACTCTACACAGAGCCATATATACTAACTCCAGTTTAGTGAAATGAGATTCAGTAAAATGAGTTTTCAGTAATTTGAGTTTTCAGCGAAGTGGTCGGGGGTGAAATAAAATTCAGTGAAATGAGATTCAACGAAACAAAGTACACCTATATACATATATATATATATATATATATATATATATATATATATTAATATATATATATGGGTCTACTTCATATAAACAAACTTTCATAACATTGAGCCGAGAACACTGATAGTCCAAAACACTGACTGCTTGGAACACCAACGTTTAAATAAAGTTAAGTAACCCGTTGGCCAACCCGACAAACAAACTGAAACTGAAGCAAAGAAAACACACCCACATTGGGGGCTTTGACCCCCCCCCCTAACTAAATATTCTAACTCCAAGGTCGCACTTCCATGGAGGTCAGGGGCAAAGGTCAACATGCTGGCCAAGCAGTTACTTACCTTTAGTTAAACATCTGTGTTCCGAGCAGTCGGTGTTTTGGACATTCGGTGTTCTCGGCTCGATGTTATGAAAGTTGGGTAGGTGGGATTTCATTTATATGAAGGGGACCCATATATATATATATATATATATATATATATATATATATATATATATATATATATATATATATATATATATATATATATATATATATATATATATATATATATACATACACACACCTATATGTTAAGACAAAAATTATGCTTGTATTTATGAGCTGTATTGGCATGGGGGAAAACAGTTTTCACTCCTCTAGGCATTGAAATTGCATTCATTAGTTTATCAGTTGAAGCAGCAGGCCTTGATGAATAGAGACATCTAGGGAAGGTAGTACCTTTACTGCTTGGATGAAATCCATTTAGACAGCATTAATTAAAGGCTGTCGTATAACATGCCAAGCAGAGTAATTCATCACCAGCAATCTGAATAATGATTTGTTTGAGAGAGAGATTAACAGTGCTTTAAAATGTGGTGCTTTAAAAAGTACTTTAAAATGATGACGCAGTGGTGCAGCAGTTTTCACTGTCACCTCACAGCAAGACATTCACTGGTTTGATTCATGGCTGGGGTGCCTTCTGTACGAAGTCTGCATGTTCTCTCTGCATTTGTGTGGGTTTTCTCTGGATGTTCCAGTTTCCTCCCATGTTAAAAAGACATGCATCTGGAGTGTTTCTCCCTGGGCCTCCGCAGAAAATTGTCTCATTCTAAGTTGGACTTTCCCGGTAAATAAATGTTAAATAAAAATAAAGAACTTGTTGTTTATTTATTTATGTTGATATCAAAACCTATTTTTCCAAGTTAAGATTTTTTTCACATAAAATATGTAGAAAAATACATGGAGCTGCATGATTCATTATTACTATTTCACTAGTTAAAAGCCCTTAGATGTGTGTCACTTTCAGTATCATATTTTCTATAGGTATCATAAGTAATTTATGGAAATATTGTAAATAAGTCTCTTTAGGTAAATTTGCATAAGGCACGAGCAGCATATTTCCTAAACCTGTCTATGCAGGTAATTTTTAGGTTTACATAAACTTGAAATCATGATCAGCTTTTTCAGCTAAAAGGATACTATATGTTAATTTTCACAAGTCACATCCCTTTAACCACAAAATACAGACATTGCTTTGACTGTAATAATATTTCAGTTCAAGGTGAATTCAGGCCCTAGTCAGGATAATTCACTTTCACCTTTGGAAAGTTTCCCCTTGGTTGTATAAGTGAACAATGAGGCAGAAACAAATACTTAACGGGCAAATAGCATTAACCTCTACCCAGACCCAAGTAATCCAGTTTACTCTCCCCATAATGAATTGTTTCTACTTAATAACATATTCCCATCCAAACAGTGATCCTACAATTGTATTTAAGAAGGGAAACCAGAGAAAATACAGTAAATAGTAAGTATGATTCTTTCAGGCAGAACTCCTGCCATTACTGATGTTTACAGAAGCCAAACATTTTAGGTGTGCACTTCATCAGTTATTAATGTAGGCTCCTGTCTACATACCTGGTTACAAGAAGGCATTTTTTTGTTTTTATCTCTTTAGTCCTATATACTTTCAATATACCCTTTTGTGCACCTGTCATACCTACCAAAATATGCAGTTGGATGAAAGTAGGAGAACATGTGAGAGAAATCTAATGCTAATTGAGCTATTCTAATACACTAAGCCCTCTCTGCAGTGGCTGTTGAACTCTCCAAAGACACAGAGCCTGTAGTACCAAATGTTCAGAACATTTTCTCACCTGATGAACCCACAGTACTGTGCTACATACCGCTCAGCAGGGTTATTTTATTTATTTATTTATTTGTTCATCTTTTGTTGACTGGGTTAGTCCCACTAAGGTAATAGCCCCTTTTCAGGGGAGGATAGAAGTGGTTTTTATGCTACTAGAGGAAATTTGACCGGGGCATTGAAGAATTTTCCCTGCTCTTTTTGATAGGTGCCATGGGATTTTTTGCAATCCACCTGAGTTAACGCCAACTCAGGCAGGTGGGGCCTCGTTTTTTTCATCCCAAATGAAGGACAGATTATGGATCTCACCAAGTATCAGGTTCCTATACTGCACCTTCCAGCCATCATAGATGGTACCCATGTAGTGAGGCTAGCTGTCTCCTTCTCCTCTCAAAATATCAAATTAACTCTGGACCGTTGTGTTGCCACCTATCCCAATCTGTGTGGGGTAGTCCAGTTTTTGCCCTCTGCTTTCTGGGTCCAGCAACTACCATAAATGGGGCAGTAAATTTATCAATTTTTACTTAAAGCACAAATGCTGTGGGCCAGAACTGCAAATTCATTTTAAAAGACCACTATTTTTTAACACTTGCATTAAATTATTACTTAAGACATAGATATACATTCATTAATAGAAAAGAAAACAAATAATATTTCATATTAATGTTTTTTTTTCATGTACATACATTACACATTATAAATATGTTTTCCTTTTTTAACAGCTATCATTCACATATAGATAACATACATTGCTCCATTCCTGCCCTCCCTTAAACTCCTCTTCTCTTCCTGAACATTATTCTGCATGAATTGTTCCCATAAATTCCATTTATTTCTACATAATTTGCTCTTTTCATTTTCTAAAGATGTCACTTCCAGTTCTTTTATCTCTTTTACCATATTCAATATATCAAATACATTTGGTTTATATTCTGATTTCCATTTTCTAATAATTGCTTTTTTGCAGCCAGTAGAGAAGAACTTACTATGTCTAGGCAATTCAGATATTCTGTCTCAGCTCAAAAGACCCATTTCCTTAGTTACAGCTATTTGATCCACCAGTATTTCTGAAAAAGTACTCTGCAGGAGATTTTTAAAATATGCCAACTCAATACACTCCCCAAAACAACCAGTTACCACTTTCTTCCCTATCACACCTCCAGCATTTACTATCTACCTTAGGAAAATCCTTTGAAGTCTGCTTATGGTAAAAAAAAATATTATGCAAGCACTTCCAAGCAAAAATCCTACACTTTCTGGACTGTACATATGTCCTCCCATGGCTTTCATGTAAATTGCTTTTTCAGTCTCTCTACCCAATTTTTTCTAACCTGATTGATTCTTATAGTTACCATGTAATGCTGCGGTAGCGTTGTCGCCTCACAGTAAGACGTTGTCCCGCTCGATTCTCAGCTAGAATGTCTTCTGTGTGGAGACATGCGTGAATGGGCGTAACTTTGTTGAGGGTTGTGCGTCAGGCCTGGCAAGTCGGTATGTAAAAATCTACTGCCAATCATTAGCGGACCGGAGTTCCGCTGTGGCGACCCCTAACCGGGAAAAAGCCGAAAGATACAACAACAGCTATCCCTTTACTAATGGCAACTTCTGTTCTAGATTCGACTAAATATTCGACCAGAGCAGATCTTACACTTAGGCCTCCCCTAACCCTTTTTCTTTGCCTATACTATAATATCAGTCCCTGGTAGTGAAGGCAGTTTCTAACCTGCAGTCCAAACTTCTTTTTCGCCTCATCTCACGCTATTGCTTTTTTCTCTCTAGTTACTTGATCCTAATATCTTAATTAATTTTTCAGTTTTCTTTAGTAAATCCCAGCCACCTCTTGTCTATTTTCAGTACCTCTCCCTGAAGTCACATCTATTGGCAAAATCTCCTTTCTCGATTCCCATGTCGGCTTAGTTCTTAGAATACTTTCTGCCACGTTATGAATATAATATTCTGTATGGTTCATTATTATTTTCCTTAAGGATCTGTATCCAAAATACCATTCTCTCCTTGTTTCTTGACCCCCCCACCACTTCATCATCATCCCTTTCTACTTTGAATTAAACCTTCTGCTTATCGTATGTGTATGAGCCTTAACTCTATCGCTCTAAAATAACCCTTCAAATCAGGTAATCCTAAACTACATTGTTCTATTGAAAGGATTATCTTATCCCACTTAACTCTTGCCCTCTTCCCCTCCCAGATAAAGTTATTCAACGTTTTATTAAATACTGTCCACAACTTCTTCTCTGATTGGTAAAAATATATCTCACCTGTGCATAAAACTAAAAAGACTAAAAACATTTTCACTTCTTATATCTTACTATCCATATTCATAAACAAGAGCTTTCAGTTTCTCAGTTTTTGTATTATCTTTCACTAGTCACTTTCAACATATCCTTAGCTGCCACAACCAATGCTTTTTTAATCCATACACCTAAATACTTCATCTTATTGTGTCAACATAAATATGGATATTGCTGAACCAGTTCATGTGTGGGTACATAATTTACAGCTATAGCATTCATTTAATCGATCTGCATTTTATACCCCCAAAAAACTTGAAACTGTCTCAAAATGTACCACAACATCAAGATGTCTTTTTCTGGATTTATCAAAGGCTGAAACTTACATGTATACAGGGGGTGGGGTTGGTTTTATTGGCCTGAAAGTACCCATAAATATTTAAAAAATAAAAAATCATGGGCATTTAGAAGCCATGTAGCTGAAACCTTGTATATCCTTATGGAGTCATTTGCGAATATACCATGGGACTCCACTACAGAAGGTTTGAGGTGTTGCACAGTGAAGACTTTAGCTTGGCTGGGAATTTCTTGCAGTTTTTACTGATTGGTTTGCCTGTATGGCCTTTTTACTGCTTGCTTTGGATGTTAGTTTGGATGTTTTGAAGGAACTTAATGTTTATGGACACCAGGCTTGATCTTAATCTCTGTGTTTCTAAAGTTTAGCCAAATAATCTACATATTGTTGAATTAATGAGGTCAATAAAAAAACTGAAACTTGCATATATATAAGGTACTGCTATTTAGCTTTATTGGCCAGAATGTACCCATAAAGACTTTAACTCTAAAAACTAATGGGCATTTAGAAACCATGTAGCTGAAACCCCGTATGTCCTTATGATGTCACTTGCATAAATCCCATGGGCCTCTACTACAGGAGGTTTAAGGTATTACATAGTGAAGACTTTAGCTTGACTGGGTATTTCTCACAGTTATTACTGACTAGTTTGTCTGTGTGACCTTTTTAACCTTTGGTTTGGATCCATCACAAATTATCTGTGTAGTGCAGTATTACAAAGAATGAAGCAGATGATTTGTCACAACTGCACCTGATGCCACCCTCGTGCCAGCACAACACTGAGCAGTACATTTTCCACAAGACAAGAAGATCCAGGAACAAGTAACTGCATACTGCCAACATCTGTTTTCAGTCAGAATGCATATAGTTGCCAATTCCCTACGGCATTAAAGAGCCCTGAATGTGGATCACACAATAATTTACAATAGCTGGTATATTTTTGCAAGTTTTTTATGGCCAAAACAAACAAGCTGAGCAAAACAAACTTTGTCTTGATCATTTTGTTTGTTTTGCAGCAAGTTATAATTTAGGTAACGTTGATCCACTTTCTTAGTTGTTTTGCAACCATGCAAGGAAAAGCTTATAGGTTCATACTAGGCTAACTGCCCTTGAGAGCCATTTTAAGTCCAGCCAATTATCCCCTGTGAGATTCAAACCCTGTCCCTTGTGTTTGTAAGGTAAATACCTTAACCATTAGGCCATCCCAGCTTGTGAAAATAACTTGGCTCTAAATTAGAACAATAGGATTAAACAAGTACAGATCATAAATTAACAGCAATGGGTGCAACAATCATGTAATAATTAATAAACAAGCAAAATAAACAGTGTTATACCAGTCTCTCTTTAAACATTAATCTGTCTGTATAGCAATATATAATAGACATACTAAAGTCTAAATACTGCAATGCAGACAGATTGATGTTTGAAGAGACAAACTTGTACTGCATATAACACTGGTCTGTATGAGTGTTTACTAATTATTAAAAATATAAATGTCACACATACATTACCTACATTTAGTAGTATATGTTTTTAATTAAGCCCCTGCCCCTTTACCATTTTGTGGAACAAATGCTGTGGCACTGTCTCTCATCTGACTTCTGGAGTAGACATTTTGCCCCTCGGGTCCAAGGCACAGTCTTGGTAGCAGAAGCTGGTTCTATTGCACACTGACAGTGGTGCTTTGGCCACCAGTATTACTATAATTAAGTCTGCATTGCCTTTGAGCAAATAGGAATGCACATTATGTTGCAAAAATATGGTATGATGTCACTAGTTTGACTTTCTACAAAAAAGATCTGTGGTTTCCTCTTTCATTTTCTGTGCTAAGAAAATAAGAAAAAGAAGATGGTGGCACTGAATAGTGTGAATGGGGGTAGGGGCAAGGCACTGACTTTAGCCAACAACAGTTCGGCCAGAGCAACATTTCAACCATCAATGTTCACTCAAAGAAAAGAAAGGATAGGAAAAGAAACTGAGAAAGCCTGGACTGCAGTGATCAAAACTGTAGGAAAACTCCACTCTCATCTGCAATGCAACTCATCCCTTAGGTTTCACTTTTCCCTACAACATGGTTCCACTATGGTTTAGTCACTATAAACTAGCTTGTACATTATATAACATTAATTTCCTTGCCTTGGATTTAAAAGAAGGGAAAGCTCACCCACCTTCTTTAAGCTTAACTTCTCACATGCTTTAGCAGATGAACTTGTCTCCACCTGCATGACAAACCTTAGACCTAGATGCAGCCTAACATGAGCACCACTCAGTCTTGCTGATGCCAGTAGTTACTATAAAAAAGTATGAGGTATAATGGAACTTTTCTGTTCTACTTTTCTTGCAGAGGTGAAGAAGAAAACACAGCATCAATACATGAAGATGACCACCTTTCTGGACAGTGATTAACTTGGAGATATTCTTTTTCAGAAAAAACACACTATCTTTGAGACTTCCAAGATGGCTGCACATTGAGTAACAGCTTAACTCTAGCTCTCCCAGTGTGAAAACAGAAACTCAACAGATAAGGCCAGTGGACTTTTGTGTTCATGGGTAAATTTCAGTGACCGGCTAGCAAGTGTACTGCCTGGATGTCAGGAAAAAAATACAGAGCACTTGGAAAAATCAGCTACAAAAAGCAAGGAAGAAACACTAACTGGGGAAAGTTCTGCAGTTGTTCAACAAAAAGCAGTGCAACCTCCACACATGACTTCCAGTAACCTACAGTAAGATAATAAGACAACTGCACACAGATCTGGTTAAAATAAACTAAACACTGACGGACCATATCGACACAAATAACAAAAGGCTGGAAAAAATGGAAGAAGCTTTAAACAGATATTCAGATGAGGTGGTAAAGCTGCAAAAATCAGAGGCTGAAATGAAAAGGGTGGTTGAATATGAGACTGGTCAGGAAGAGTTGTTTAAAAAAAATAATAAATTAGAGAACAGAGCATGTAGAGAAAACCTGATATTTTCAGCTATACCAGAGAAGATGGAAGGAAGAGACTGCATTCATTTTACAAAAGCACAAATAAGCAACTGGACTGGTATTCCACAGCAGGAGTTGTTAGATGAAAGGGCACATCATGTGAATGTTCCAAACCTGGCTATGAAAAAGCAAGCTAGACCTTTAATAGTAAAGATGCAATCCTACCAGAAGAAGGAGTTGATTCTGACAAAATTGTGGCAGAAGGATAAAATACTAAAAGTGGGAGACAGCAGAGTGTTTGTGGAGAATGATTACTCACTGTACACCAGGCAGAAGAGGAGTAAATTCATTCCATTATTCAGGGGATGTCAAGACACAGGTGTGAGATTCAAACTGCTGAACCCAGATGTCTTCAAGGTATTCCTCCCTGGAGGGACAAAATAACTTTTTGATGGAAGTACATGCTAAGGAGGAAATACAAAAGTTTATCCAACAAAAAGTGAGCTGTGAAACAGAAGAAGATTCTGATTCTTGTTCTGCAGGTAATAAAGACCACAGAGAAACTGTATCTGTGAAACATTTTCCACTATTTCAATGTAAAATGTTGGAGCGTAGGAAGGGAGCACAAGAGTTGAATAGAAGAATCAAGAAGACATTGGAAATGAAGCAGAGACAGAATTTGGGAGATGGAGATGAACAGTAATAAAACCAGTAACTTAATGTGAGATTACAATGCAATAATTATATTTGTGAAATATGACAGAACAAGAAATTATGGAAATATTGGACTTCTTCAGAATTTGTTGGACTTGTGGGAGACTCTAAAGTATATGTCCTACTTCATGTTATTAATGTTCAGAAAAATGCTTTGGGGTGGAGAAGGCAGGGGAGACAGTTAACTGTGAGTAAAAAAACTTTTTTTGTCTTAATAGTACTATTTTTGTGGTGTATTGTTTTCTTTGCATACTATAAAGTAAAGTTTTCTCAGTTATTTTTAAGTGCAATGGGGATTGCAAATACGTGCTACTGTTCCCTTTTTCCTTTCTTTCTCCCTTTTCTGTTTCTTCTTGTTCAGTTTTAAGAAATGTTGGTACTGCAATGTAAAAAAAGCCTGTTTAAAAGAGCATGACAAAAGAAAAAATTAATGTTCTCATTCTTGCATGGGGGGATGAGTGGCTTAAGGACCTTAGACTGATTTAGTAACAAGTTTTAAACACAAGCTAGTAAATAAAAATAATATGAAATATTATGAGTTTTTATTCTAGCAAATGAATGTATGCTTAGTAGCAATTATGTATCCAACCCTCATGTCTCTATGAAAACAATTTGCTAAAGAGAAATTGACTGTCTGGTTCTCGTTTCTCATGGAGACAATTTGATAAAGTGAAATTGGTTACAATCTGGTGGAGAGTGATTGGCTGGGGAAAAAAAGGAAAAGAGAAAGTGGCTAGGAGATAATGTTCTCTAAAAGCATTCAGGGGTTTTCTGAGCTAGTAGAAATATGATGATAAGACAAAACCAGTTAACACGTAGCAGAAGCACAGGCTGCACCATGCATCTTAGCATGGATAATCTTTCTTTTAGGTTAACTCAAGTCTATAAATACAGCTCACAATTTGGACATTTGTTCCTATTAAGAGAGTAAAACTTCAATATTTGAAGATGTACATAGTTTTTTGTGTTAGTATTAAATTAATAGTTTTTACAGAGGTATTTTTTGAGGGCTTTCAATAAAACAAAAAGTTTTGTAAGATGATAGGCTCAAATGGATATGACAAAAAACAGCTATATAAAAGTTCAACCAGCCAGTGTATACATGTAACACAAAAGCTGGAAATAGACATTAAACAAAAAAGGCGTGATAATAAAGGGTGGGAATAATAACTTTTTAATACAATCATGCTTTCTGAAATGTCTTTTAAGTGTCAAGGGTCTCAGAGATAAATACAGAAAAAGAAAGAATAGTGAACTATATTAAAATATGTACAGTGCAAATAGCTATGTTACAGGAGACACACTTGGAAAGAACTGAACATGTGAATTTGCTAAATAAACATTTTCAAGATGGTTATTCAGTGGAATATCTGGGACAAATGAAAAGAGGAGTACTTAAATTAATTGCCAAAGGAGCTCCAATAGTGATAGAAGAGGATAAAAAAAATCATAATGGCAGATTTGTAGTACTAAGGGGCTACTGGCAAGGGAGGAGGATTACACTGGCATGTATTTAATATTCCACCTAAAACTGCTACAATGGAGCTTAAGAAAATTCTGGGAGAAATAATCAGTTTTCAGCAAGGAATATTACTTATAGGTGGGGGCTGGAATTTGATTTGCAGCAGTGAATATGTGTCTGGGGGCCTAGAAGGGAAAGTATAACAAAGGAGGGTAGATATTTTGAAGAAAGTTAAGAAAATATTTGGCACAGAAGTTGCGAATTCAGTAATAGGAGTTCAGAGTGAATTTAAATATTATTCCCATAGATAAAAAACTGGGCTAGGCTAGACAGAATTTACATTTCACATGAACATACACATTTAATTGAAGGTCTTGATACACACCCAAAAACTATTTCAGATCTTGAGGCAATAACAACTAAAATAAAAACACAGGGTAATGAAATAAAAATGAGACACTGGTACTTTCCCACCTGTTGAAAAGAGGGGAATTTAAGGAATGGGTAGTGGAGATTATTCAGGAGCTATTCTAAAGGATAGAAATTACTTCTGAAAATATAGTTAGGGAGTGGGATAAAATTAAGGTGTAGTTTAAAAATAGGGTAGAAATAAAAGAAAGGAAGTTAAGGTTAAGAATTATGTAGAGGGCCTGACAAATGTTAAAGTATTGCAGAATAGGGGGAATTTCACAGAACATGAAGAGGCTGAACCGCAGAATGCTAAGCAGAAAATAAGGGAGTAGCCTGATAATATACATGAGTTTAAAAAGACTACTGTGAAGCAACTGTTTTTTGACAATAACACTAGAGCACAAAAACTTTAGCACGAATCAGGCAACAAAAAAGTAGAAAGGGCTGTCACCAAGCTTAAGGAGCCTATAACAAGGAAGGTAACAAGAGATCCTGTAGCAGTATTAGAAATATTTTGGAAATTCTATGAAAGTCTGTATGAAGCAGAGAAATATGGAAATCAAGAAAAGACACAAATGGAAATGTTTATGGAAGAATTAAATATGCCAAGGTTACAAGCCTGATAATATACATGAGTTTAAAAAGACTACTGTGAAGCAACTGTTTTTTGACAATAACACTAGAGCACAAAAACTTTAGCACGAATCAGGCAACAAAAAAGTAGAAAGGGCTGTCACCAAGCTTAAGGAGCCTATAACAAGGAAGGTAACAAGAGATCCTGTAGCAGTATTAGAAATATTTTGGAAATTCTATGAAAGTCTGTATGAAGCAGAGAAATATGATAATCAAGAAAAGACACAAATGGAAATGTTTATGGAAGAATTAAATATGCCAAGGTTACAGGTAGATGAGTCTCAATTACTAACGGTTAAGATAGGAGGAGATGAGATAATAATTGTGATGTGTAACCAATCTACAGGAAAAGTCCCCAGGAATAGATGGTATTCCTGTGGAAGTTTGGAAGCTAGGAGGGAAAAAAATAATAAAGATCTGGAAGATTTTGTTTAACAGTATTTTAAGAGGAGGAGAAGTACTAACATCCTGGAAGAAAGCAGTGCTAGCTTTAATACCTAAAGAGGGTAAAGAAACATCAGCTCCAGCTTCATACAGGCCCATTTCAATATTAAAACCATGATTATAATGTGTTCATGTCTATAATGGCTAAAAGAATGGCAAAAGTAATGTCAAAATTGATAGATATGGATCAATGTGGTTTTGTGGATGGGGAGATAGGCATTTGACAACATTAACAGAACACTGATGATCCAAAGGGAAGAAGAATGTAAGAAAATATCACTGTTGTTGTTGGGTCTTGATGGAGAGGAAGTACTTGATAGAGTAAGTTGGGACTTTATGAGAAGGTGCAGTTCTTGAAAAAAATATAAGGTTGATTAGGAGGATATATGAGAGATTGGAGGTGAAAATTAAAGTGGGTGGGGTCCTCTCTGATAATTTCTGCTTGAGCAGAGGAACCAGACAGGAGTGTTCTCTTTCCCCATTGGTATTTGCATTATATTAAAAACCATTGGCAAAGAAAATAAGGGACTCAGAAATTCAAGGATATAATTGGTACGGTAGTCCAGAAAAGCTGACTCTATTTGCAGGTGATATAATTTTATACCTGACAAAACCAGAAAGAGACATTACAGTCTCTTAGAACATTTTGAGACAGTTTCAAATCTTATCAAGATACAAAATTAATGAAGGTAAAATAAAGGCAATAACAGTAAATTATGTATCCACATGTGAATTGGTTCAACAATATCCATATTTATGGGGACATGATAAAATGAAGTATTTAGGAGTATGGATTAAAATTATTCCAATGTGACAGCTCAGCTAAGGAAATGTGGAAAGAGACAAAATACAAGATAATAGAAAAACTGAGAAAATTGAAGCTTTGTTATATGGATATGGATAGTAAGATACAAGCAGTTAAAATGATTTTAGTCCCATTAGTCTTATATACAGGTCAGGCATATTTTTATCAACCAGAGGAGAAGTTGTGTATAGCAATTAATAAAGAGTTGAAGGACTTTATCTGTGAGGGAAAGATAGCAAGAGTCAAGTGGGATAAGCTGATTCTTCCAGTAGAAAAGGGCGGATTGTAATTACCTAATATGAAGGTGTATTTCTGAGCTACACAGTTAAGGCTCCTATACACAGCACAAGCAGAAAACTATAATTCAAAGTGGAAAGTGATGGTGATGAAATGGGGGAAACCTCAAGAAATAAGGAGAGACTAGGATTTTGGATGCAGGCCTTTAAGGAGAATAACAATAATCATGCAGAATATTATATCTATAAATTAGCGGAAAGTATCCTAAGAACTAAGCCAACACAGGAATGCAGAAAGGAGATTTTGCTGATAGGGATGACTGCAATTAGAGATATAGACAATAGGCAAGAGGGGCTGGAATGTATGTCCTCAGTGGATATTTGTCCCTATTTTTTGGACTGTATTCCTCCATTATTGGCTTTGTCCAGGATTTTTGTGCCAAGGTTGAGAGCTATGGTGATAACTGAACTCACTGAATATGTTTGGGGCTGTATTCCCCCATTATTGGCTTTGTTCAGGTGTTTTGTGCTAAGATGTTGACAGCTATGGTGAGAACTGAATTCACTAAATGGTAGTCTTTTAAATTTCAGTCTTCCTTTCTATCATAAAAATAGATGATTTGGCATAGTGGTATGTTGCTCTGGCTGTTTTGCACAGGGTCCTGGGTTCAATACTTGGCAGTGAAATGTATGGTGGTAACACAGTGTTTTATTCTAGCAACTTTCCAGCATTATACAAGCAATGTTTAAAATGTGTCCCTGGATTTTGAGCCCCCCCCCAAATAAATTTTGGCTTGTTCCAGATTTCTTGTGCTGCAAAGTTCAGAGATACAGCTGAGTGTCGAGTAGATTTTACAAGGAGCTGAGAGCTGCAGGGGAACAAAAGTTTAGTGCTGCTTATCCCGAGTCAGCTTACATTGTAAATAGCACAACAGGTAGTGTACTTGCTTTTGATGCAGAAGGCTGTGGGTTCTACTCCCACAGTAAATAGATCCATTGCTGATACTGTACTCTGTTGTAAAGGGGATGGATGCTGCAGTCCTCTTTGGTGAAGATACCTAGTAATTATGAACCTGTTATCAGTTTGCCATCCATTCCCTATTGCGATATTACTAGCATTATCATTTTTTTAATGCAACATAGGCAATTTATTCCTCAAGGGCAACAGGCACTTTATTTGTAGATGAAACAATGACATATAAAGTTGTATGCTAGCAGTAACCTCTTCATTAGTTAACAGATTTCTTTAATGTGGAATTATTTAGATGACTTTTACTTCTTCAGAGATCGTGCATATTCACTGATACTGGTGGACTGTAGAAGTTTGAGTAGACTTTTATGATGGAAATGTTCTGAATTGGGCAGTTTTGTCATTATTGGTGCATGCATGCATTTTGTTTCATTGTTTACTTAAAAAATGTTCAAAACAATACATTTAAAATGCCCTCTAACAACTGTACTGTATATAAGCAATATAATGTAATACAGTCAGGAATGTGTATCAAAGAGCATGTGTATGTTTCATGTTCAAGGGGCCTATGATTTGAAAACAGCCCAAAATTAATCTTTATCTGCCACTGGTAAAATGTATTTTCTTTGAATGTGGATTTCAATGCTGTTTCAATGCATGTGAGATTCAAGGGCAGAGAAGTTTTAATGCTAAGTCTATTTTCATTGTGAGACTGCATTGCTTTGTTTAGCAGATATCTATTAGGGTTTATGCTGTAAAATAGAAAATAAAACTTCCAAATGAAATCCATATCATCGCAGAAGTAAAGCAGTATGCACATTACAGTGTTTATGGCAAATGGGGTGAAATAACCAAGGAATGGGACATTGGAATGGCTGCAGGGGGGGAACGCTCCATTCGACCGTGATTTTGTGAAGGGGAGAAGGGCAGCAAAATCAGACAGCCCCGGCTGAACTATACCACTCAACTCTCCAGAATTTTGTAGAATGAATAGATTTTTGCTTCTTATATTTGCTTTGTTCCTTATAAAATTTGTGGTTTTCTGCCAAATCATTTAGGAATGAAGTCACTAAATAATGACAGACATTGAGTTTCAGACATCATAACCTTCAGAAAAATGCATGCTAAAGCAAGACCTGTTATTCTATCAGCTGTCTTTTTAGTACTGTTTGTATGTTCCCCCAATATATTTGGCCTTGTCTAGACTTCCTGCATTAAGAGGTTGAGAGGTACTTGCAAATAAATCGCTTTATAGAATTAGGAATATCCAAAGCTCTCAACTGTCTCCAATTTTGGCTCAAAATGTTGCTCTCCCCCTAATAATCCCTCAGCAAAATGACAACTTTAGAAAAAAACGTGGAGGGTTTACAATTATAAATAACTGTAATGATCAGAGTTATAGATTACTTTTATTTCAGAAATGCATGTAGATGCTCTTATTTTGTCAGCTGCTCAAGTTAACAGTACTAATTTTAAAAAGGTGTCCCTTCTTTGACAGGTTCCCAGCTGCATTGTGTGGCAATTTTATATTTTTGCATAACATATTTGGTCTGTTTTTCATAAAATTGTGGTTTTCTGGCAAATTAGCAGCAAATCATTAAAGATTGAAGTTAGAAAATAATGGCAGACATTTGAGTTTCAGATTTCATACCCTTCAAAAATTCATACTAATGCAAGACCTACTACTATTCTATTATCTTTCTAAGTTTATAAGAGCAATATTTAAAAATTGTCCTTATTTTTGGGCCTGTGTTCCACTTCTATGTATGGCTTTGTCCAGATTTCTTGCTCTGAGGTTGAGAGGTATGAGTTTCAGAGCCATCATCGTCAGCCAGAGACATTTCAAACTGTGACCTACTTGTTGCACTCCACTCCCCATTGTAGTGGCTCTGGATATGCCCAAGCAAGGCAAGGAGCAGTTATGCAGTGTAAGTGTGCAGAGTATTCCCCCATCCAAGGTAGACCACAAGTACAACCGTGGCTTTTCATCTGTCCTTGATTTTGTAGAATGTTCTGGTTTTCTGTCATATTTTTATACTGTTGATTTATGCTTCATATTATTCAAAAAATGCATGCTGTTGCAGTGCCATGTGATCTGTATTAAAGTAGCAATCCTTTATTGACCATCAGGTAAGCTTGTCGGAGATTGTAAGATGCAAGTAAGCTTTAATAAGCATACTGTTAAAGAATTACCAACACTGAAAGCCTTTTCATTGTTGCCATGCAGAGAATATTTACATAACTAGATAATGTATAAGCCTTAGGTATTGAAATGCATATGACAGTATTTGTAATAAAGGACAGGATTACAGTATTTTCAGAAGCTCATTACATTTGTTGGAGACTTGCAGTTATCTTTGCAGGCTTTACCCGTAAACTAAGCAGAATGCCAATCTATCATGTGTGGTCCATAACTTGTGCAGTAATCCTTAACCAACTGTACCAGAAGCAGTGACTAAAGTAACAGAGATTTCTGCTCTTGCTGTAATCCTGTCAATGTCAGTATTTGTATTATGATCTTAATCTTCCCTGGAAGCCATGGAATTGGTTTTTACTCCTACTAGTATCCTGTCAATGACATTGTTTGTATTATGTCCATAATTCTAAAGCAAAGTGGAAAGGACAACAACAAACACCAATAACAAGGTTAATTCCAAACACTCAAAAATAAAGTAAAATCCTATAATCAAACCACAGTTGAGTGCGTTCACCCTTAGAGTAGTTAGGACTTCATCAGAACTGACAATAAACTTGCAATCCACGAATAAGGTGTAGAGTTATTTAAAGATACTTTAATTCACTGCACCTTTCTATCCAACACAGATATCAGGCTGATGTATGACTTCACAGAAATTGTGCAGGACCAGAACTACCTATTTTTCCAAGGAGAATTCGACAAACAAATTCAGGGGTGGTGATGGGAGATGAAATGAAGTCTTGATCATAGGGTTCTATTTGGAATAAACCAAGTAAGAATATTGGCTAAGTGTGGGGATTTTTCAGGGTTGTGGATTAAAGTATGTATGAAAGAAACACAAACAGTGAGGGAGTTCTAACCAGAGGAGCTTTCCTAGGGCTAAACAATGGAGTGACATGTATGGTAGGTTTGCTGCAAATGTTGCACTTTTCTTATAGCACTGTTCTAGTAAGTTCAGTTGGGTGGTTTGTAGATTGATAATTATAGGGGGCCCATACAGAAGGGTTGGAAGTAGGTATGCTATGCCTGTACACACTTTTGCTTAACTCTGTAGATTAGACCAAGTTTTTGTTGTGTACTTTGACTGTTTCTTTTACATGGAGATCAAATTTCATAATTTTCTCAGTTACTACTCCTAACAGCTTGGAGAATGAAACAGTTTCAATAGTGGTATTGTTGGAAGAGATTATGGAGAAGCTGGGTTTGTTCTCTTGTAATCTTTTAGTAGTAAAGAGGAGGTTTGTTTTTTGGGAGTTCAGTAGAAGCTAGGAGTTATAAAGCCAAGACTTTACATAGAGGAATGATTTCTGTATTAGTTGCTGTAATTTTTCAATAGTTTTAGCTGAACAGATGAGGGTTGAATCATCTGCATACTGTATGATAGAGGTATTTTTTGGTTGATTTGTGAAGGTCATTAATGGAAATGTTAAATAAGAACAAACTAGGATGGAGACTTGTGGAACTACTGCATTTATTCTTCCACTCCACAAGGGTGGCAAAAACTGTAATATCTCCAATTTCTGCCCCATAGCCATCCTCTCCCCAATCTCCAAACTTCTTAAAAAATGCATCCACCTGCAGCTCTTGCCATTCCTTACCAAACACCAGCTACTCTCTCCTACCCAACACAGCTTCCGCCCAGGACACAGTACCAACTCCGCCCTTCTCTCCTTCTTACATTCTGTCAATTTAGCCTGTGACTCTGGTAATATGGTATCCTCTATTCTGCTGGACTTATCTAAAGCTTTTGATACCATCTCCCATACCCACCTACTAAACCATCTCTCTAATCTCAACCTCTCCCATAAAATTCTTTCATGGTTCTCTATCTATCTTTCTGACAGGTCCCAAGCCATGAAATGGGGCCAGGCCACCTCCAATTTCCTTCCTACCCCCACTGGAGTACCCCAAGGTTCCATACTTGGCCCATTGCTATTCAATATCTTTATTAATGACTTCCACAAAGCCATACCTAATACTAAAATTGTGCAATACGTTGATGATTCCACTTTGATCTGCTGTGCCACTAACCTAACAGAGCTCCAATTTCTGACACAAACTGCCTTCTCAACCACTGAAAACTGGATGCTCCAAAATCACCTCTCACTAAATGCCAGCAAAACTAAGATCCTTCTATTCTCTCCCTCAAAATCCTCCCCTCTTGATAAAAACTCACTTCAAATTACCAGTCTTAACAACTCCACTATCGAGATCGTACCCTCCAGCAAACTTCTTGGTGTCACCATAGATGATCACCTAAAATTTAACACTCATATCCAGCTAAACATCAAGAAAACACACATAAAACTTGGGCTGCTTTACAGAAACAACCACATCCTCTCTCCTACCCCAGACTAACTCTCTACTGTATGGTGCTTCTCTGCTCACTAATTTATCTTCCACACTTACTTACAAACTGGAGGGTGGCTATGGTGGTGCAGTGGTTAGCACTGCCGCCTCACAGCAAGAGGTTCTCTGGTTCGATTCTTGGCTGGGGTGCCTTCTGTGCGGAGTCTGCATGTCCTCCCTGTGGTCGCGTGGGTTCCCTCCAGGTGCTCCGGTTTCCTCCCACATCCCAAAGACATGCAGTAGGTGGATTAGACACTCTAAATTTGCCCTAGGTGTGAGTGTGTGCATGTGTTTGTGCCTTCTGTGGAAGGTTGGGTGCCAGGCTGGCAACTCGACACTGTAAAACTCCACTGCCAATCATGAGCAGACAGATGATCCGCTGTGGTGACCCCTAACCGGGATAAGCTGAAAGAAGAAGAAAAAGAAGACTTACTTCCAAACTGGAAGTATGTTACAATAAAATCTCCAGATTTGTCACCAATGCCAAATCCTCCTCTCATCACTGCATCTCCCTTCACTCATTGAACTGGTTTGAACTCCCCAATCAACTTCACTTTCTCCAAATCACCAGAGCCCACAAATTATTATTCCAACCCACTAACTGCCTTGCACTATCCAATATACTACAACCATATACCCCCCTCAGATCCCTTAGATCTACCCACCAAAACCTGATTACCATTCAAAAACCCAAGGGCCCAGCTGGTCAGCTTCTGTTATCCTTTTCCCTAGCTAAAAAATGGAATGCTCTACCCTCCACACTGAGGACCTGTGATAACCTTAATAACTTTAAAACTCAACTTCATTCCTACCTTTATCTAAACTGGAAATGCAACTGTACTCTTCAGCCCATACCTCTCAAGCTCTCCTTCCCCTTTACTCCTGGATAACCTTCTTACCTTCCTAACCTCGGTCTTAAATGTAGATTGTATATGTAACTAAACAGTAAAATCTAGCTATTATGCTACATGCCTGTCTTTTTCTCCTGAACAAAATTGTAATTGTTTTTTTTTTTTCTTTTTTGAATGCAACCTGTTGTTTGTAATGCAAACTGTCTTTGAAACTATTCGTGTAAGTAAACTTTATGTTGTGGAACTTTTCTCCCCGGGCCTCCACTGAAAATGGGCCCCCCAAGCCCAGTGGACCTCCCCAGTCATCAAACTGGAATAACTAAATAAATAAATATAATATAGGAAGGAAGGAAGATATTTCAGTGGTCCATTTGACTGCTTGGTGTCTATGAGATAAGAAAATGGATAACCATGACAGGGATGGACTGTCTAGTCCATGGGAGAAGAGTCTGCTAAGAAGTTTAGAATGGGACATCGTATCAAAAGCTTTGGACAGGTCAAGGAATATCTCTGAAACTAGTTTCCCAGCATTACAGTGCTGGTTAATGTGAGTACAGAAATTGAGGAATGTAGTGTTGGTACTGTAATGTAGGTAGAAGCCATGTTGGATACGAGAGAGGAGATTATTTTCCAGTATAGATTTTAGTAGCTGGTGATAGATGCTTTTGTGTAGGATTTTGGATAAGGGGAGAAAATAGCAATGGGTCAAAAGATACTGAAGTCTGTAGAGTGCCCACCTTTTTGTTATGGAAAGATGTAACATGTAAGATTTTTTCCAGAGCATAGGGACATAGCTCTATTTGATGGAGCAGCTGATTAGAATGCTTACTGCGTAGGCTACTACGTCTGCTGCTAACTCATTACGTCCGAGTGACACCTCCAGGCACATCTGCATTTACCACTTTCTGATGCCTCTGGGCATCAAATATTGCTTGTTCATATTTGCATCAATAATTACAAAGCCATGCCATGTACATGTTTTTTTTAAAGATTTCATCTTAAAACATGCATAATGGCAAACTCAACTATATTAATATTTCACTTCTGTCTTGTGCAGATAAAGAGATATTAACTGTTCTTTTTATCATATTAATTTATATAGATATAATTTTCACATTTTTATAAATGTCTCAAGAACCATGCAACACCGACACAATTCCTTAGCCTCATATGAAAGCTCTCAGCTACATGAATAAAATACTGCAGAAAGTATGTGTATAACTTGAGCAGTTGCTAAGATATTGTAAGTTGTTTACAAAATATTACGAATGTAATAGTTAAACAGAGAAATACAGCAGCAACCACCAAAAGCTGGACTCAAATAAAACCAGTAACAATCAAAATGAAAATCAGTCCAACTATCACAGTCCAAAGCATATACTTTAATAAAAAAAAAAACAAACACAAAACATAGTACAGATAAGCACTTTGAAGTTAAAAACTCCTCTTCAGATCTGTTAAAAAACATATTTTAACAACAGATCTGAAGAAGGATTTTTAGTCAATGTACCCAAATGCCACAGAGCCAATGTTTTGTATTATTTACAATATCATCACTTCTGAAGCCTTACATAATGCTGAATAACCTGACATTGATAGTGGCATTGTAAGTTGTACAGTTTGAGAGATATTGAGTGTTCATATTCAAACAAACATAAGTGTGTGTATTTCCCTGTAAATATTTCAGAAGTTAAGCACCCAGAAAGGAACCTGCCACCTGTATGGAAGATGTAGCAGTCTAGCTGAAAGAATGTGTTGATACTGGGTGCACAGCTGTTCAGTTCCCAACATGAAAAGTCATTTGTGGAAAGTTAGAGAAAAAATATGCATGTGTTTTCCATTAAATATATATTATTGTTTTGCTATAAAGACTATGATCATTGCAAGGATTTTTTTTACCAAACAACATTTCTGTTTAGACTTTTTAATAGCATTTCATATTCACAAAAAAATTATTATTTAACTATTTGTAACTTGATTTTTAAGGAATCTAAATATATATATATATATATATATATATATATATATATATATATATATATATATATGGTTTCCTATGAAACCATCGAATTTACACTACATCGAAAATGAGAAGATCGGGACTTCTATATTGAAATTGCAAACCATCGAAAACGGAAATCGTCGACTTCCAAAGCGTCGAAATGAAATGTCACAGCACTGGTGTATGTTTAACGTGACCCGGTAAGTGTGCGACAGTGACGGAGGTAGGAGTGGTCAGGTAAGTGAGTTAGGGTTAGGGTGCAGGTAGGTGAAGTGTGCGTTAGTGTCGGAGCTTGGGCTAGGGGTGGGTAAGTGAGTTAGGGTTAGGGTGCAGGTAGGTGAAGTGTGCGTTAGTGTCGGAGCTTGGGCTAGGGGTGGGTAAGTGAGTTAGGGTTAGGGTGCAGGTAGGTGAAGTGTGCGTTAGTGTCGGAGCTTGGGCTAGGGGTGGGTAAGTGAGTTAGGGTTAGGGTGCAGGTAGGTGAAGTGTGCGATAGTGTCGGACCTTAGGGTTAGGGTTTGGGTCAGGGCTAGTGTGTATGCTATGTAGTGTAGTGTGTTGTTTACGTTCCGTGTGTCGGTGTTATGGTGTTCGGTGTTTTAAATGTCGACGATTTCTGTTTTCGCTGTTATGTACTTTCGATGGTCTAGTCTCGATGTAGTCATTCTCGATGTAGTGTAAATTCGATGGTTTCATAGGGAACCATATATATATATATATATATATATATATATATATATGTGTGTGTGTGTGTGTGTGTGTGTGTGTGTGTGTGTGTGTGTGTGTGTGTGTGTGTGAGTGTGTGTGTGCATGTGGACATTGCCAGAAGTGTGATTTTTTCATAGCTGATAGGTGTGATCTAAATTAATTAAACTACACTTTACAAAGTATAGGATATAGATAATCATTAATGCCTACACTAAGTGTACACTAAGTTCACACGAACTGTATTCAAGAACATCCCAAGAACATTATTTGTGCTTTCTAGTCACTCAGAAAGATTACATTAAGTGTACATATAGTCTACACTTTGTGGTAACCTTTATCAATCCCCTTTGATATTACAGGTACAAGACAATCAATGAGAGAATTAAAATTAGGAGGAAGATGATGTGAATTATGCTCAAGTTGTCTGTTCACTCAGAATGTTGGACACTTAGTGTAGACATTAATGAATCCCAGGGTGTGATTATTTTAAAGTTAAGAAACATGTTAAAAGGCTTTCAGATGAATCCCACTGATGCATGTAGTATGTCTTCAAGCAGAACTGTACACAAGAAGCTTAGGAACTTGATGACTATTATTATATAAATTAATGCATGCATGCTAGACTTAGTTATTTTTCAAAATGTGATTACATAGTGGGTGAGACACTGGGTATAACTTCTCTTTTTCAGGTAAGGGCATGGTTAAAGCTGAAACATTGTATGCCAGTTATTCATAGAAAACTTTTGAGATGCGACAAGATAATGTTTGCCAGTTAAGAATTGGCATCATGTGCAAGGACAGGATGTAAGAAACAAAATGACTCTAAGACTCTGCTCATCTCAATGGTATAGATGGGATAAAGTCTTGACTCTGATCCAGATGACCTGAATTCAGTTATCAGCTATGGCCCTGAAAGAACCAGGCAGGGAAGGATAGGAGTCAGTGATCATTGTCACTTGCCCATCCTAACAGGAGGAATGTGGTTCTGGTTTGCCACTTGGATGACACCTAGAAGACCACTAGGTGCTTGACCAACAATTCTTCTGAGGTGATGATCTCTACCCCTAACAACTTTTACCCAGGGCAGCTGCCCCTATCAGCCCACCTTAGCTACACTGCTTCATGGAGAGCAAGCTTATTGAGCAGATGCTGCCATGATGCATGTGCCTGAGCCAGGGAAGTCAGCAGGCAGAGGCATACTTCCTGTAGTGACCAACATGCAGCATAGTTCAGTGAGCCACTGCAAGGAGAATAGATAGGCCACTCCACAGGACCACTCAGCTGGCCTAATCCCTCCCACCTGACTCTTACCATAGAGCAATTGATGGACCAGTTAGGCTACCCAGGTAAGAACAAAATGGTCCTTATGGCTCCGAACTGTCCCAGAGATGCCTGGCTCCTTCCTCAAAGAATAAACCATCCAGCTGGATGTAAGTAGTTGAGCCATTAGTCAGGGACCACTAGAAAAGCAAAAAAAGAAAAGAAAAAGACTGTCCACTATGTACTGCAGTGGATAAAATTGTTGCTTTTATGCAACGTTTTTATAGTTTCATGAGAAATGCCATAGTATATGGAAAAACAGAAGTCCTGTCAGTGCCCATGTACAATGCACTGAACTGGATTATTTTGTGGTACTGAGGTGGTAGTGACTGACTTTTTTGAAGTTATACAAATTCAGTGTTTCCATATTGACTAAGAAACTGATGCAGAAAGTACAATATAAAGAATCCTCAGATAATGTTCAAGAAAACAGTCAGTTATAATTATATTATAAACTGTACACCTCGAGGGACTGCTGCTTATTTTGAGAATTTTGCATAAAAGCATAACATTTCTGCAGACAGCTTTCAAAAAAAGCAAGCACAAAAAACTTGCTGTTGTGTGCAAAGTAAGTCAAACCAGACAAAAATGTTGAGAACATCTGTGGTTTTCAAAATATAAAACATTAATGAAAATTATAGAAATATGTCTGGATTTTTTGCATTTTAATATAATTGTACTCATATGAAGATCTTGTATTGACTTAATATTATTGCAAAGAATTTGCAGTGAAAAAACTTTTGTTATATTTAATTAATAGTTACTGTTCAAGAGATTTAATTTGTCTGTTTATGCTTTTTACTTTGATTTTTTCAGACAATACTCATGCAAAATGCTTTTTTTTTTTGTGGTCTGCTAGCAGTATGTGTTTATAACTGCTAATGCTGGGTGTACATGAGTTAACAGGACAATGCTGTTTCAAAGCAGAACACATAAAATATCAACAAATGTCGATGAATAGCTTTATCTGATGTGACATGGTTTGCATATGCAGATTTAATAGATCAGTGTTTTAAATGGTGATATCCAAATAATGCTAAAATGTTACAGTACTATAGAATTCAGTGTTGTTTATGTATGTGGGTTTAAGGTAAATGCTGCCACATGTTAGCTTTACCATAAACATTTAAGCTTGTGTTACACGTGTTCGATTTTTGGCATACCATTTAGGACAGTAAGCAGAAAAAATTAAACCATCTTCAATCACAGTAAGTTCAAGGAGCAAATAATTGTGCAAATTGGAAGATGTCTAAAAAACTGAGTCTGAATGGATTAACAAGTGCAGTGACATGCTGAAAGCATTTTGCAAACATTGCTAGTGTGAGATCTCATTGTCTCACAGAGGAAGAAATGAGCTGATGAGGTGAGGAAGCTCTGAACAGTATAAGGCAGTAATGCAAGGAACAACTAAGGTATGGCCAAGTGGGCCAGAGTTCCTAATGGCTGGGTACACAATGTATGGTAATAGATGCATACAGTGCAGTATACTGTCATATAGGCCTTTGCACTGCAGACTAAAGTTTTGCAGCTAGCTCTTTAGAGACTATGAGTATGTGGAGAAACTTTCTTGTAACACTATAAAAACAGAGACAGTTGTTGAAAATATCCTCCGCCCATGTTCACTCCCATTTCTGCAAAATCCAGGACTATCATTTGCCATGTCTTCTGATGAAAAAAAAAAAAAACATAAGTAAGGGCTTGAAAAATTATGTATATGTCTAATATGTATTATCATTCAGAGTACACTCTTTCATTCAACAACTGTAGACTTCATCAGAATCCTGGAGGAACAAAGCTTTTAAGTATAAACTTTTTTTCTGCAACTCCTTGCTTGTGACAATAGTGTTTTTATTTATTTTTGTTTTAGTGTTTTTTATTCACTGTACCTGGGTATTCTGTCATTCTGTTTGTTTTATGCCTTCTGATTCTTCAAACAAAGGAAATGTAAAACTTTTCCCACATATTGTCAGATTTTTCAAATGCAATGAGGAACTAGTTCATGGTCTCTTAGCCTTCTACAAAGACCCAGTGGGGTCTGCTGCAGTCTTATCCCAGCAGAATTCATGTCTTTTGCAGAAACATTCCTTTCTGTAGCCATTCATAACCGCACATGGTGCTAATGGTGTAAACATCGGATATGGAAGGCAATTAGGGGTGAATTCAAGGCTTGATCTGAAAACACCCTTAGTGCAAAAAAAGTGAACTGCCCTGCTTACATCATACATAATGCTGCAAGGACGGCAACTCAAAGTTGGCTTATGGTGTGGATTTATTTTGCACTAAAATTACTGGCCATTTTTTAGGTTTGCCACAACGACAAGAGATCAAATAGAGTTTTTTTTTTTCTCTGTGGTTTGGAGTATAAGTTTCTATTAAGCCATATGCCCATAAGGAAGGTGTCTGTGTATATTCCCAGCTGTTGCACACATTGCAAAAACATCTACTTGCTGTGCAGCTGTATTTCCTCTCACAAGAGATGACTGCACAGCTCATCAAATATGGCTGTCCTTTGCAGGCGAGAAATATGGTGACAGGGAACATCCATGTGTCTCACACTATATTAATCTATTTAATTGGATCTAGTTCTAATATGTTATTTTTGAAAAAAAATGAAGTAACAGCCACAGAGAAGTTCATTATAATGGCCTCTGCATGGAAGTAACTGGAGGTTAGGTTAAAAGAAAAAAAATCAGAGTGAAAAACTATCCAATATTATTAAAGAAATAGATGTATTTTTGTTGGAAATTGCTGCAAAATATATACTACAGTGCTTTGATTTCACTGACACCAATTATATAAAAATATTTATGTTTGAAAGAACCTTTTGTTATTAATGACCAAGTGGATTTGCTGACACACTCATAACAGAATATCATAGATACAGACCAACAGTTCAAAGGTTATTTTCTTACAACACAAGTTGTGAATATTTGTCAAGTGGAACTGTCCTTGACTGAAAAGGGATAAAAGTTCCTTAAAGATGCACTGATCTGACTGCTTGTTTCCAGTTATGTCACAACTTTCAGAGGCAAGTGTACATACTCTTCAAATTGCTACTGTGTGCAGTTAATAGAAGCTAAACTTATGGTGTCAATTTGTTATTGAATGAAATTCGTTAACTTTTCCAATAACCATACTGGAGAACAGGACTGTCTTGTAGGCCATCAAATCCAATGAAAAGTACACTTTAAAAGAAATTGCATTGTAGAAGATTGAAACTCATTCTGTACTTGCCTGAGATAAAGAGCAAAATTGTACTTTAAATATGCTCTGGGATTCAGAAAGGTTTGCCATGAGTGGAAAACCATGATGTGGAAATTTCTCCACTAACAATAAGCCTTTCTGACTCTCAGACCACCCTACTACTGAAGTTTCCTGCTAGCAAGAGCTTCAGCATGGACAGCAGTTCCACTGTTAGAGTTGCATGTTTATGCAACAATCCAAGGGAATGGCTTCTACCTATTTTCTGTGACTTCTGCTCCATGACAACATTAAAAACAAGAACAATTTCACAAACGTGTTAAAAACACAAAGGAAGGCAGAAAGCCAGGAGTAGGTCCACCACTGTTTATTATCTCTGTATTGATTCATGGGATTTTCTTTCCAAATGTAATAATGTTGTATTTGATAGTGATCTCATATTTTTTTTACAGTGGATGTAAAAGACCTATTTTTGGTAATTCCAAATGACATTGGACTGGTTTGGTTAGTGAATTCCTGTTTAGAAAAAAGATTGAACAAAATTATATTAATACCTATGCAGAAATGATGGAAATTGTGTTGAAAAATAATTACATTTATTTTGATGAACAGTATTTTTTTAAAAAAGTAGGTGTTGCCATGGGGTTCTCCTGTGGGCCACTTTATGCAACTATTGTCATGTGTGAATGGGAACAAAGATTTATTTTTGATTATTCTGGGTTTCATGACTGTATTTTATATTTGAGATATTTGGATGATTTGTTTTTCATTTGGAAGGGTGACAACAACAGTGTCGATAATTTCATGGATTACACAAACAATACAACCAACTTTCTTCAGTTTACACATGTGGTGGGGAATGAGAGCATCAGTTATTTGGATGTAAGATAAGGATGTGGTGCATGAGAGATATGTTTCTACCATTTATAGGAAGCACACATACTCAAATGCTTTTTTGCATTTTGATAGTTTTCATCCCCTTCCTCAGAAAAAAGTGGTTGTCAAAGGACAATTTGTCAGAGCCGCAAGGATGGTCTTTAATTTTGACACTTTTCTTGTGGAATGTAGTCTTTTGGAAGATATGTTTATAAAGAGAGACTACCTTGTGGCTTTTGTACAGGAAATTAAAAAGAAGTAGTGGCTAAGAGACAACTGGGTATTTATTCACCAATACTGGTTGGAAATTTGATCAACCTTCACAATTGTTCTGTTACTAGTATGTCTACATCCAACAGGGAAGGAAATGGGACTGAGGTAACTCCTGATGTTAGCTTCAGACTGTCCTTTATTATAGCAATAACCCACGCCTGGGTGTGGGTAATGCTAAATTTACCCACGGTTGGCGTGGTTTGGTCCCGAGGGCGAAGCCCGAGGGACCAAACAAAGCCAACCGTGGGTAAATTTAGCATTACCCACACCCAGAAGTGGGTTATTGCTATTATACCATGACATTATTTAAGAAAAGAAACTATTACTTTTCTTAAATAATGGCATAGTATAATGCCTGTTTACTGCCCTTCCGCAGATGTCTGGCATCCGCGGCAGTTCTGATGTACCGCGCCTGCGCAGTACATCAGAGCTGTGGGCAAAAGCAAGATCTCCGTTGCTTTTTTTTAGTGTTTCGCTATGTTAAATGAGTTTAACATAGCGAGACAGTTTTAAAATAAGCAACGGACATCTCCGTTGCTTATTTTAAAACTGTCTCGCTATGTTAAACTCATTTAACATAGCGAAACACTAAAAAGCAACGGAGATCTTGCTTTCTCCGTTGCTTTTAAACATCTCGCTATGTTAAATGGGTTTAACATAGCGAGACAGCTTTAAAATAAGCAACGGAGATCTCCGTTGCTTATTTTAAAGCTGTCTCGCTATGTTAAACCCATTTAACATAGCGAGACAGTGTTTTAAACGAAGTTATACTAATGGAAAAAAGTCCGGGCGACCGAACCTTTTTCCATTAGTATAACTCGATTTACAACGGGCACGCTGGCCAATCAGCGTGCAAGTTTTGGGGGGATCATGGTATAATACTAGATATTCTGTGGAACACCAGCAATCTCAAGAGATTTTACAAAAGAACTGGGGTGTCCTGACTGGGGATGGTGAGGTTAGACCCAAAGTCAGTATTAAACCTGCAACCAAAAAAGTAACAAAAACTGATGAACTAGAAATGGCCAAACGCCAGTGAACGAAGTTGAAGTGTAGGAAACACCAAAGTAGAGTCCACCAATGTAGAAAGTTATAAAATCCAAAACGGTTTATTTACACTCGATAACGTTAAACACCAAGCACTCCAAGTGTTTTTCGTCCCAACCAATGCCGGAACTTCCTCAGACAACAACTTCCTGTAAAATTCCTACTTTTATATCAAACATTTAGTGTTTAATATGCCAATTTAATTTAAAAATACAAAGTATATTGTCCTTTAGAACTTAAATGAGTGTATACAACAACAGTAGTGTTCAATGTTTCACAATAAAAAATGTTGTGTCAACATTTAGAAAGCGGGCAATAATCAGCACCGCTAGTTCTAAAACCAAATGTTCAACTAAAACCATCACACATAAAATATAAAATCATAGGATGATTTTACTTTAATAAGTATAAGTATAAGTATAAGTATTAGTGAGCACGCATCCTAATTATAGCAAGTTGCTGGCGCTTTACAATGCAACTCGCATTCGCGTGCTTCACAGATGCAAGCACTTACTAATAAAGATTTCCCTACCTCACCTTACTAACAAGCCATGAGCCGTAAATTTTAGCTTCAATATACCACAATTTTTTTACCAGGCTTGTAGTGGTGTAAGGAATCCGTACTTGCTTCGTATAGGGTTGAAAAGTAATAAATAAGAAAATAAAATAAAAAGTGTTTGTATGTTGGTGTTATCCTAATGACCTGTGAGTACATTTGCTAAAGTTACCAGTAGCCTCTACTATTGTACCCCCCATACATACACTCGTTTACTTAGATTTTAACTATACTTTGGTGTTTCCTACACTTCAACTTCGTTCACTGGCGTTTGGCCATTTCTAGTTCAACAACAACAGCCTGAGGGGCATGGATCCTTACAAAATGAACAGGGACGGTGTGTGGAAGGCATAGCACCTAGAGAACGGAATTTCACTAATTTTGACAACAACTTCAACATCAGGTCGTGGTTGAACACGGAACTAAATATGGACAACCAGATTACAGGTACTGTACAAATTAATAATAGTACGAATACTGTAAATCTGAGTGAAAAATTAAAGACCTTTGATAACAAACTTTTTAAGGCTAAGAAACTACATTTAGAACTTAATTATCTAAATAGATGTGTGCAGGAGAAAATAGTGCCAAAAGGTCTTAGGCACTTTTCTTACCCCACTGGCCTTGTCTATGGGTCTGACTTCTTTAATGACCTAACGAACCTGTACAACAATCATGGGTTGGAAGTTCTAAGATGTATGATTAAACATTATGCTATCTCATTAGAAGACCTTAACAATGAAATTACTATATTGGAAAACGAGATCAAAAGCGACTTTGAGTTCAACAGATACAAATATGAGTTTGAAAGAACATTAAACAGTATCTCCCAACAAATGGTCAAACTAAAAGGAAATAAACTGAAAAAACTACAAAGGGACCTCAATGCCTACAGGGAGGGGGTAGCATTTCCTAAACCGCCTAACAACAACAATATTACACCCAAAACTAATGGGTTTAACCATCTGAAACCATCAAGGAACAAATCCGGGTACGGTACTTTCAGAACAACTACTAATGCTTATGCAACATCTTCCGAGCATATAATCACGGAAGATGAAATTTTTGAAGACATAAACTATGTTACTGAACTGGATCAACCCTCCCAGCAAGGTAACAACAATAGGCAAAATCAAGGGGGTCAAAAAAACTATCATGGGGGGAAGGGGAACAACTAGAAAACCAACCCCCCACAAGACCAGAGACGGAGATACAACACCAGGAGCAACAATCAGCACCAGGATTAAAGTTGTATGAGATTATACCAAATACCAAAAATGACTTTAAAATATACAACTACACTGAGTGTCATATTGACTCTAACCTGGTGGAACTGTTTGCTAAAGGAATGACTTTTGTGCCTGCAAAAAGCTGTGATATTAGTGAACTAATCATTGATTTTAAATTGTTCACACGTAAACTAAACTTAAACATCTTGTTTGGTAATAACAGCTACAATACAAGTGAACTCAGGATAGCTAGTACATACAACCCACCCCATAATGATACCTTAAATATGTTCGAACATTTGTGCATTAGTGAATTTAGAGACATAGTCAAACATCCCCACAACTAAAACCTTGTAGCTAATATGTCTGAGGAAGAAACTAACTCACTGAACTTAATTAGGCAGCTACCCTTGAGACTCATGAAACCTGATAAAGGTGGGGGGTTAGCAGTACTTTACAACAGTGACTACTCTAATATTATGCATTCTATTTTAAGGAGTGAGACATATGAGGAAACGAGTAGAACTGAACTTAATCAGGCATACAGTAGAATAAAAATGTTTTTCAGTGATTTATATACTGATGGTATTATAGACATTCACCAACACGCCTATATTACCATGCTAGCGCCTAGAATACCAAAGATCTTTGGTATACCAAAGCTACACAAAAATGTGTTGATTCCACCTTTCAGGGCTTTGGTAGATGCAAGGCAGTCTATTACTTACCCAGCTGCAAAACTGGTGGATTGCATTCTTAAAAAATATGTGAGCGTTGAAACACAGATCCTTAAAGACTCTTGGTCTTTTTTAGAAAACATTCAAAATACACCATTTGACAAACTTGGTAATTTCTTAACAATTGACATCTGCGAGCTTTACTCCTGTATTCCACATACAACTGGAATCGAATGGGTAACTGATTTTATCAGAAGTAAAGGAGCAGATGACAATGAATGTCTTCTAATAGAACAACTACTAGACATAATTCTAGCAAATAACTTCATCCATTTTGAAGGTTTGCTATTTAAACAAAAGATAGGAGTAGCCATGGGCTCTCCTATGGGTTCAAGTTTTGCAAACCTGGTCTTAGCCCATTGGGAAAACGAACACCTATTCAACAGCGTTTGGATGAATTCAATACTTTGCTATAAAAGGTTCTTGGATGACATTTTTATCATTATCAAGGGGGATGATACGCTTGCACAGCAATTAGTTGACTACCTTACTTCAACCACCCATTTTCTTAGGTTTACAAAAAACTTTCAGTTAACAACAATTAATTTTCTAGATGTATGCTTGACTAAACATCTAGACAAGTACACAGCAAAAATTCACAGGAAGGAAACTCACTGTAACAACTATCTACATTTTACGAGTATGCACCCCAACCACCAGAAGAAATCAGTAGTCAAGGGGCAACTAGTCCGAGCTGCAAGAATGGTAACAACAGACCAGGAGTTCGATGAAGAATGTAACCTGTTATTTGACATGTTCATAAACAGAGGGTACCCAGACTCATTCCTACAGGGTATTTTTAGGGAAGTTACTGAAAAAAGGAGCAAGGGAATTTACTCCCCAATTTTAAACGTCAAAGAAAGAACTAACATCAACTCAGAGAATAATACTAACACCAACCCTGAGCAGACCTCCCAGTTAGACATGCTTAGTACTACACAAGAACCTATGAACTTAGTGGCTAAGAATGGGGGTAATTTTAATACTGCATTCACATTCACTTACTGCATTGAGGCACAAAATATAGGTAGTATAGTGAAAAAGTACTGGCGTTTCTTGTCATTAGACAAAGGTCTAGCACATATGTCTAATTGTAATCCAATAATTACATATAGAAGGGGCCACAATTTGAAAATGTTGGTTGAAACAAATCTTAAAAAGAGAAAACCAAAAAGAGGTACGACAAAATGTGGAAATTGTAAATATTGTTCTTATATAAACACATCAGAAACGTTTAACATCAGAAAAGAAACCTTCCAAGTTAGTACATGCTGTGACTGTAACTCTAAAGCAGTTGTCTATCTGGCTCAATGCTCAAAATGCCCCGCATTTTATGTGGGCAAAACCGATAGACGACTGCGGGATCGGATGTATGAGCACTGCTATGCAATTGCTAAAAACAAGGATGACAACGCCCTTGCCAGGCACTGTTCTACACATCCAGAACATAAATTCAAATTTTTAGTCATAAGTCAAATTAATCAAAGCTTAAGTGAGAAAGGGTTGATTAATGATAATTTATTAAAATTAGACCTGGAGAGAAGTGAATTAAAATGGCAGATAAGATTAATGGCTTGTAACTATCCAGGACTGAATGAATTCCTTTCCATAGCGTGTATTTTAAAAATTAAAAGTTTATTAAGATAAAATATAAACACTCGGTTTCCGAGTATTAATTACTATTACTATCCTTTAAACTTGCAGTGTATTGTTAAAACATGTACACATGACATGATGGGTTTAGTCAATGGGTAATTTGTAATTGATGAAAGGTTTAGTACAATTTTACTGAATATAGTTAAAATCTAAGTAAACGAGTGTATGTATGGGGGGTACAATAGTAGAGGCTACTGGTAACTTTAGCAAATGTACTCACAGGTCATTAGGATAACACCAACATACAAACACTTTTTATTTTATTTTCTTATTTATTACTTTTCAACCCTATACGAAGCAAGTACGGATTCCTTACACCACTACAAGCCTGGTAAAAATGTGGTATATTGAAGCTAAAATTTACGGCTCATGGCTTGTTAGTAAGGTGAGGTAGGGAAATCTTTATTAGTAAGTGTTTGCATCTGTGAAGCACGCGAATGCGAGTTGCATTGTAAAGCGTTAGCAACTTGCTATAATTAGGATGCGTGCTCACTAATACTTATACTTATACTTATTAAAGTAAAATCATGCTACGATTTTATATTTTATGTGTGATGGTTTTAGTTGAACATTTGGTTTTAGAACTAGCGGCGCTGATTATTGCCCGCTTTCTAAATGTTGACACAACATATTCTATTGTGAAACATTGAACACTACTGTTGTTTAATACACTCATTTAAGTTCTAAAGGACAATATACTTTGTATTTTTAAATTAAATTGACATATTAAACACTAAATGTTTGATATAAAAGTAGGAATTTTATAGGAAGTTGTTGTCTGAGGAAGTTCCGGCACTGGCTGGGACGAAAAACACTTGGAGTGCTTGGTGTTTAACGTTATCGAGTGTAAATAAACCGTTTTGGATTTTATAACTTTCTACATTGGTGGACTCTACTTTGGTGTTTCCTACACTTCAACTTCGTTCACTGGCGTTTGGCCATTTCTAGTTCATCAGTATTAAACCTACCATTGTGTGGGGAAGGGGGCTTAACATCAAAGATTTGGTGGAAAAACCTATAACTGAACTTGGCAACACCCAAGATAGATGTATGTTCCAATGTGGTATGTGCCATTTTTGTAAATTCATTTATGTGGGGGAATTCTTTGAAATCAATTGTTTTAGTTTTAGGATAAAAGGACATTACAATTGTAGTAGTCCTGGGGTAGTTTATGGGGGACTATGTCAGGTATGTCCTGCCTTCTATATATGGAAGACCGAGCGGATGCTCAAGCAATGCATCTATGAACATAATTATGATATACGGGGTAAAAAAAAACACAAATGCACTTTATAGGCATATTTTAGAATTTCCTGAACATAATTTTAAATGTATTGTGATTGAGCAGGAAAAACAGAACAAAAGGGGTGGACCTTGGCAGTTGATTTTAGAAAACCGTGAACTTTATTGGATACTGAGTTTGAATGCTGTGGGGATCCCTGGTCTAAATGAATTAGAATCTATTGGTTGTATACTAAAAATGAAGGCACAACTTAGATAGACTTGGTTATAAAGATTCATTTATATATATATATATATATATATATGTATATATTTATTTATGTTTTTAAGTTTACAGTCACAGTTTTGAATGTGGTTAAATTTACGTAGTTTAAGATGTTGAATAATGTGGATTTGTCTTCTTTTTCTAGTTATTGCTGATTTTAATTAGTTCATTATCTTGGGGGGGTGGATCATGTGACATGTAAAGGCTTTTAAACTTGGTTTTTCAGTTCATAGGTTCATAGGTTCATAGGTAGGTACTAGGCTATTGGCCCTAGGGCCTATATAAGCCTAGCCAAATGTACCCTGGCTTTCGCCACCCAAGAAAATTATTTTCCTGTGCCACTGTCGAGCAGAGCCACAGAAGTGATCCCCGGAGTGAATTTCCTATCTCCCATCCAATCATCAAGATTTTTCTTGAAAACTGCTAATGAGGAGCTTTGTTTGGTATAGATAGGTAGTTTGTTCCAGAGTATGGGAAGTCTCTGGGACAGGAATCTATCCCTCCAGCATGTTCTGTTTATTGTGGTGACGAGGTTTAGGTCCCTAGAGCATGTAGCTCATAGGGATTGCGATTTCTTTAAGTGGAGCATGTCTAAAAGCTCTGGGTTTGACATAGCTTTGTGTGTTAGGGAGAGATCGCCTCTGAGTAGGTGATATGCAATGGAGTAAAGCTGCAGTTTTTTGAGACAGTCTGCATAGGGCATCTCTTTGAGGCCGGTAATCCTCTTTGTGAGGTATTTCTGTGGCCTTTCCAGTTGTTGTAGATGTCTTGTGAGGTACATACCAAAAGGGGCATTGTACTCTATAATGGGTCTAATGAGTGATGAGTAGAGGGGAACAATGACCTCTTTTTTCCTGGATGAGAAACCTTTTGTGATGAGGTGTGCCACATAGAAGGATTTCCTGACTACTGTGGCAATGTGATTATCAAAGGAGAGACTACTGTCCACCTGTGTCCCAAGGTCTCTTATCACACTTTCGGTGTTAAGTAGACTACTACCTATGTGGTAGTTCATGGGTACTGAGTTTTTACCAAAAGGGATGATAATGCACTTTTTGGCATTGAGCTTGAGGCCATGGCTTTGACACCAAGCATCTGTCTCAGCGAGGCCCTTTTGTAGGATGTCCACATCTTTTGGAGTTTTGATTATGGATCCTAGTTTGCAGTCATCTGCGAACTTCATTAGCCAAAGACCTTCTGTGTTGGCCTGTACTTCAGAGAAGTAGATACCAACCAGGAGAGGACCCAGGACTGAACCCTGTGGTACTCCACTTGTCACTGGTCTGAAGTTGGATTTGGAGTCTGCTACTTTCACAGTGTGGGTTCTGTCAGTGAGCCAGTTGGCAACCCATCTTGTGACATAGGGATTTATACCTAGTTTAGTGAGTTTATCTATAATTCCAGAGTGGGGGATGGTGTCAAAAGCCTTGGGGAGATCTAGATAGGCTGTGTTTACCACCTTTCCCTCATCTATGGCTTTGGTGACTGCTTCAAAGAAGTCTATCAGGTTTAGGAGACATGATATGCCTTTTACAAACCCGAACTGGGTGGGGTCCTGAGTTTGGAGATTACCTATGTCATCTTTTATAAGTTCCATGATGATACGCTCCATAGCCTTGCAGACCAGGCTCGTTAGGCTAATGGGGCAGTAGTTTCCGGGGTCTGTGGTGGCTCCCCCTTTGTGGAGTGGGATAACTGTTGCTGTGCACCATTCAGTGAGCACATAGCCTGAGGTGAGGCTATGACTGAACATGGTACTTAGGTGGGGTGCCAGTTCGTTCTGTAGTTCATGTAGAACACAGCCTGGGATGTCATCAGGTCCCATGGATGCTGTGTTCTTGGCTTTGGATAGTGTGTTTTTTACCTGTGCAGCCATGATTACAGGAACTTTGCATTCTTCTGGTATAGAGATGGGCCCTTTAGGGGATGTCAGAGGAGTAAAGTTAGCACTGAACCTATCTGCCAGGATGTTGGCAATATCAGTTGGTTCTGTATATTTAGTGCCATTGTGCTGTAACTCAGAGCAGATCTGAGTGTTGCCATTGAGATTCTTGACATAGCTATAGAATGCTTTGTGGTTGTCTTTAGAGTCAGTGGCGATTTTGTTTTCATAACTAGCTTTGGAGGATTTTATGAGGGATCTCAGCTTCTTACTGAGGCTGACCAGGGAGTTTCTCCAATCATGGGATTTTACTCTTTTTTGCAACAGTTTCTTTCTTCTCTTGTAGAGTTTGTTTATGACAGGGGACCACCAGATTGGCTTCCTTTTTTTGGAGGATAGCATCTTGGTTCTGTTAGGGATTGCACGATGCATGCACTCGTGTAAGTGCTTATAAAGTGCATTTGTGTAGGATTCAGCAATCATACCTCTATTGTCCATCAGCATGGATGTCGTGAAGTTTGCCACTTCTGTCTTAAGAAGCGTGAAGTTGGCTTTGGAGAAATTTTTTACTGTGGTTTCCCTAATGGGGGGTGGGGGAGGGATGTGGATGTCTAGTGCGATTAGCTTGTGGTTGGATCTGACCAACGAGGAATTGACCTCTGGTGTGGAGCACCGGTTGCCCATGTTGGTAATAACCAGGTCTAGGATATTGCTGCCCCTGGTGGGGGTGTGGATAAGTTGATCCATGGCATTGGAATTTATGAATTCCAGAAAATGTTGAGCACAAGAGTTGGTACATGAGTAGTTTTCCCAGTTAATGGTAGGGTAGTTGAAATCACCCATTATTAGGGTGTTAGGTTGTACTCTAATATTTTCCAGTGCATTAAGAAATAAGGAGTGGGAATTCTGGGGCATGGTGGGGGATCTGTAGCAAGCTACAATTTGGTTTGCGGTCTTGCCCAGAGTTAGTTGCACTTGGATAATTTCGGATGCATTATGCTGAGCAACTAGCCTGGAGGTGTGGATATCCTTAATGAATATGGACACGTCTCCACCTTTAGTGTTTCGGTCCAGGTTAGGTGGCCAAAAGGTGTGGTATGAATTATAACCTGGTAATGTAGGGGTACTCTCTGGAGCCTTGAACCAGGTCTCTGTCACTGCACAGATGTCGATGTTCTCCATTTTAAGGAGTGTCTCGAGAGAGTGCATTTTGAGGTTTAGACTTCTAGCATTGAGTAGCAATACCCTCAGATTCTTCTTGCCTGTACCTGTTAGGGTGGTGAATTTGTCATTTGAACCTTGCCTAAAAAAGGCACTATAGGGGTCGCTAGAGCCTTAGCCAGTATCCGGAATCCCAGGGATGACAGGTGCAGGCCATCACTGGCAAAGCATCTTGGCTTGTCGATCATGTCATCCCAGGCAGACAGATACTGGATCCCCTTAGAATGACACCAGAAGCTTAGCCAATTGTTGAAGTCAATCATTTTGTCCATGTACTGTGGTATCATTCTGGGTGATGGCAGGATGCTACTCAGGGCTAGGGTCATACCTGCCTGGGCTACAAGATTGGACAGCTCCTCCATGTCCCTTTTCATGTAGTCCAAGGAGGTACATCTCAGGTCATTCACACCAACATGGACAATGGCAGAGTCATATTTGTATTTGTTGTGGAGTGACCTGAGTGCATGCATTATGTGGCAGATCCTGGCACCCGACAGGCAGCTGACAGTAACTTTCTCCTTGTTTAGCCTGGTGAGTGGAACATCAGTGTGCCTGACTATAGAGTCACCTATGACTAGAGTGTTGGGTATGTTGTTATGCCTTATGGGCTGTGGTTGAGTGGCACACTGAATTTGTGGGCTATGTGTCATTTGGGTTGTGTTGGGGGTGGAGGTTGCTTGTGTTTCTGCTTTGGAGATCCCTGTTGCTTGGGCAGGTTTTTACTGAGAGCCTCCGTGAATGTAGGTGTGTGTTTTGTGTTTCTATGTGTGTGTTTTGATGGTGTAGGTTTTGAGGGACTATGTGCTGAGTGTGGTGTGGTGCAAGTGTTTACCTTCTCCTTTTGACTGTCTAGTCCAGTCTTGGGTGAAGAGAGCTTTGCTTCCAGTTTGGCTATATAAGTGCATCTCTCACAGGTTGTAGTGTTGGGTGGTAGGAGGAGAGGGTTGTCTGTGTACATGAGGCAATTACTGCATTGCCCCAAGATGCCAAGATTCATCAGGTAGACAGGAGAAAACACAGAGAGCTGACCCTTAGACATGCCTGAATATGTGCTTATTTGCTGAGTGTGGTGTGGTGCAAGTGTTTACCTTCTCCTCTTGACTGTCTAGTCCAGTCTTGGGTGAAGAGAGCTTTGCTTCCAGTTTGGCTATATAAGTGCGTCTCTCACAGATTGCAGTGTTGGGTGGTAGGAGGAGAGGGTTGTCTGTGTACATGAGTCAATTACTGCATTGCCCCAAGATGCCCAGATTCATCAGGTAGACAGGAGAAAACACCGGGAGCTGACCCTTAGACATGCCTGGATAGGTGCTTATTTGTTAAGTACTAAAAACTGTTTTCCTCTAGACAGTGAGGAAAGTTGAGTGCTGCAGTAATTTGTAGCTTATTTAGTGCTTACAATACATTTTTTTATCTAATGAAGTTTTTTAATGTACTCAAGGAAAGCGTTTATGTTTATTTGATTTAATAAACAGTGGTGGACCTACTCCTGGCTTTCTGCCTTCCTCTGTGTTTTTAACATTAAAAACAACCAAAGTCTTGGATCTCCCTGTTACTATTTTATAAATGCACACAATCTCAGTAATGAAACTAACTAGATTAGCCCCTTCTTCTCTCTCTCTCTCGGCTCAAGTCTGAACTACAGACTTACTTGCCTTTAATGAATCTTGTATCATCTCTGACAGTCCATATCCAATTCATTTTTCCAGGCTACAACTACTACTTTGATGCAAGACTTGATACAAATAACTGGGGGAAGGGCTCTCCTACTATTCAAATCTTACCTAAATGTACAATTGCTAGGTCTGTTAATGTCAATAGCAGACTCAAGTACTAACTGGCTAACTGCACAAAGACTAGCATAGCATTGGCATCAGCATCAGCCCCCATTTTATCTTTATATATGGGATGGGGGTATCACATCAGTAGTGGCCATCACCGATAGCCTGTGTTCACATCACCCGGTAGCCAGTACAAATAACATTTCCATGAAAGACTTCTCTGACCATAGCAGCAGCTTATGTACCACCTCCCATCTCTTTAGAGAAATTCACGGTCTTTGTAAATAAGACAATATCCACCTCAGACAAAACCTAAATTTTAATTTTCCTAGGAGACTTTAAAGTCAACCTTCTAGATAATATCCAACTCAGACAAAATAGAAAATCTAAATAAACTAGGAGACTTTAATCAGCCTTCTTACTCCCACCAAACATTTTACCTCAGAATTTCTTATTAATTTGTCTCACCCATTTAGTGCATCAACTCACCCATCCTAACAGTAGAGCTTGATGGCACTCTCTACTATATCTAAATATCACTAACAATTCTCCCCCCTTCCCCAGTCCCTTGCCATTTCCAACAATCATCGTCCTGCCAGCTTCACTACAAAATTCCCTTATAACAAGTCTCACCATAAATTAATTTCTTGCAGATCATAAACTCCAGTTGCCAATACTGACTGGACTCCTGTTCTAAATACCTCTGATGTCAACCACACAGCCATTCTTCTTACCGTCTTGCTATTACATCTTCAAGACTCCTGTCTCCCCCTCATGTCTAGACTCTGCAAACCTATCACATACAAAAGAAAATCCTGCAAATTTAAACATCTATTAAAACTTAAGGATGAGGCATGGCACACTTGCAAATCCAACCATCAGATACTCTGTTAAAACTTAGGATGAGGCATGGCACACTTGGAAATCCAAGTAGTTTTCAGCTACTACCAGGAAATATTTTATGCAGCTGTGAAACTTAGCTAATTAAGCCACATGGCAGTACAAAAGTAAATCAACAACGAACAAGCAAAACACCTTGAAATACAGTTCCAAAATGTTCTGCAAATAAGTTAATTTATTTACTGTCTGGAAACTACCATCGCCCCTGCAATCTACCTTCCCTCATTTGACTGCTAGAGATTTTGTCCATTATTTGAATTACCTACCTCATCACAATAGTACTAACTGCCATCCTCCTTCTGATAATGCTCCCCTCCTAATCTTTCCATCTATGTTACTTCAAACACATTACAACCAAGAATACTAATCTTCTAGAGAAAATTCAGTTGGACAGGCATTGATCTCCTTTACCCTTGGTTTATTTTACACTGCCACAACTATATCATCATACCTGTCCTCCATAATTACAATCTCTGCTTATCAAACAATATAATATATTAGTGTCAGACATCCTGAAACCTAACATTGTCCAATCTCTGCCAAAAAAAAAACACTACCTGTGCCGCATCACTCCATTTCTATACTTCTCACCTAGTGCAAAATTCTAGAAAAAAAGTGGTTATTCCCAGCTCTTAGAATATATCAAACAATATCACCTTTCACAAAAACAAGATGGAGTCAGATCTGGAAGTGCTGATGACCTTCTAGCAGCTATGGATAAAGGTATGCTCACAGTAGCAATTTTCCTTGATCTCGCCATGGTATTCAGTATTGCCAATCACTCCATTTTAACACAATACCTGATTTGATAGGTTCATAGTTCATAAGTTAGTACTAAGCTAATTGCCCTTGCGAGTCATTTTAAGCCTAGTCGATTATCCCTTGTGAGACTCAAACCCTGCACCTTAGATTTGTAAGGTAAACACCTTAGCCATTAAGCCACCCTCCCAACCTGATCTAATCCCCTTGTTCCAAAACTACCGTAGCAATTATCACTACACTATGAATTTCAATTTTATTTCTACGTCTGCTTCCTCAGTGACTACTGGCATTCAACAAAGTTTTAACATTGCCCCTACTTTTCTCTATCTAACTTAATAAGTTCCCGCTCAAAGAACTTTAATCACCACTCCTATGTGCTAACAATATGTTTTTCTGTACTGTGTTAGTCATTCCCCATCTTCATTTCAACAGACTCTACAAAAAGACTTTTTCTTCCTCATCTAATGGAGCAACAATAAACATCCAATATTTAACTGTAATTTCTCCAAATCTTTTGGGTTTCTAATACCATGACAGGAATGGACTCCATACCTAAATCAAAGTATGATTGAAGTTCATGAAATGAGTATTGCTTCAGTCTTTGATGTTAGCCAGAAGTCTCTTTGCAACACCCTCAATGTGTCCAGTATTGACTCCTTCTGCAATTCATATGGAGTTACATGTATCTGTAACATATCTGAGTATGATTCTAAATTATTTTTTATAAGACCCATTGCTCCTACTACTATTGGAACTGTCTGGGTATCCTTCTTCCACACTGCTCTAATTTCTGCCTGCAAATCCTGGTATTTTATGACTTTGTGTCTCTCTGTATGTAAGACACTGTAGTCACCAGGTGCAGCAATTTCAATGATCAGTGCTACTTTTGTCTTCTTTTCATGGACTACTATATCTAGTTTTCTCACAACTATTTTTTGAACTGTTTGTAATGGGTGATCACATGTGATATAAACTTCACCATTTTCTATAACATTTTAGGGCTAATATTTCCAATGTTTTTCAGCTACTTCAATATTATAATGTTTGCACAATCTCCGATGCAAGTCTTGCAACATTATTTTGCTTTTCAGTACACAGTCCTTCTGCCATTAGTATATCACAACCAGCAGTAAGATGTGTGACTGTTTCCAATTCCGTTTTATAAAACCTACATTTAGGTTCAAAGATTCATAGGAGTTTACTAGGCTAATGGCCTTAGGGCCTTTACAAGCTTAGCCATGTTATACCCATGTTCCCTAACTGACCTTGGTTAGATTGTTGTTATTCAAACAGCGAGTCTATGATCAGCACTGACTGTCCCTGTCCATGAGGGACATAGGTGTCACTCCTGGGGTGAATTTACAGTTTGCCATCCAATTTTCTAGGTTGCATTTGAATAGGGTCATTGGGGAGCTCTGATTCATGTGAATTGGGAGTTTATTCCAGAGCAGCATCAATCTCTGGGAAATACATCTGTCTCTCCAGCAAGTTCTGTTAATGTTACAGGCTAGGTTGAGATCCCAGGAATGACTGACTCTTGTCCCATTTGATTTGTGGACATGCAGCAGTTCCATTAGGGCAGGGTCAGAGACTGCTCTGTAGGGAAAGCACAAGTTGCCTGTCAGCAGCCTGTAGGGTACAGAGTACAGTCACAGGGCTTTTATTCTTTCCATGTAGGTCATGTTTTGGAGGCCCTGAATTTTCTTAATGAGAAAACTCTGTGGTCTCTCCAGCTGCTGCAGGTGTCTGGTGAGTTTCATGCAAAAGGGAGAGTTGTAGGCTATTAATGGTCTGATGAGGGTCAAGTACAGAGGAGTTATAACATCCTTAGTTTTGGATGCGATGCCTTTACGTATGAGATGCTCAACGTGGAAGGCTTTCTTTACCACTATGGACACATGGAGATTGAAATTCAGATTGCTATCAACCCGTGTTCCCAAATCTCACACCACTGGGTTTGAGCTTAGGGGGTGCTGTCAATATTGTAATTTTCAGGAACTTCCTCTTTTCCAAAGGGGAAAATAATATCATTTTTTTTTACATTTAGTTTTAGTCCATGGATTGGCACCAATCATTTGTCTGTGTTAGCCCCTTTTGTAATATGTTAACATCATTTGGGGACTCGATGATTGCACCCAGTTTGCAATCATCAGTAAACTTGGTAAGCCACAGGCCATCTGCTCTTGCCTGGACTTCCGAGAAATAGATTCCAAACAGTAGAGGGCCCAGCACAGATTTTTGTGGTACACCACTAGTAGCTGATCTACTGATAGAGGTGGAATCCCCAGCTTTGACAGTATGCAATTTGTCAGTTAGCCAGTTAGCTACTCATCTAGTGATGTATGGATTAATCCCCAGCTGGAAGAGTTTCTCAATGATACCTGAGTGGGAGATTGTGTCAAAAGCCTTGGTTAAGTCTATATAGGCAGTATGTACTGTTTTGCCTTCATCCAGGGCTTTGGTGACATTCTTGAAGAAGTCTACCAGGTTCAATAGGCATGATCTACCCTTAACGAAGCCAAACTGGGTCAAGTCAAGAATATAAAGGTTGCCTATGTCCTTGATAAGGCCCATGATGATTCTTTCCATGGCCTTGCAGATAAGTCTGGTTAGGTTTATGGGTCTATAGTTCCCAGGGTCATTTGATGGACTCCCTTTGTGCAGGGAGATTACTGTTGCTGTTCTCCACACTGCTGTAACAAAGCCTGTACTTGGACTGAGGTTAAACAGAGTGCCAAGTGGTTCCACTAGGTCTTGTTTCAGATTGTTTATTAAGCAGCCTGGGATGTTATCTGACCCCATAAAAGCCATGTTTTTGGCCTTGGAGAGCACAGGTATGACCTGCTGTTTGGAGATACTAGGTAGAGGACTGGTGTCAGGTATGCCTTGGGATATGGCTGGTGGTGACAGTAGAGTGAAGTTTGTGCCAAATCTGTCAGCTGGGAGGTTGGCAATTTCCTCAGCTTCAGTATGAGAGGTACCATCCACTATAAGTTCGGTAAGTAGTTGAGTGCTCCCTTTTAGATTTCAAATGTAGCTAAAGAATGCCTTATGATTATCCTTAGCTAGGGATGCTAATTTAAATTAGTAACTAGCTTTAGAGGACTTTACAAGATATCTGATTTGCTTGTTCAAGCTGTGAATGGTATTCTTCTGCTGAGTAAGTTCCCTCTTGTTCTCAGTCATCAATTTCTTCCTTTTGTTATATAACCTATTTATACTTGAGGTCCACCAGGGTGGCTTGTTTTTTCAGGAGGACTTGGTTTTGATATGGTCAGGTACAGTTGAGTCTATACAGTTGTTTAGGTGGTCATACAGGGCATTTGTGTACTCCTCTGCATAGGAGTCATTGTTGGCTATGTTAGCAGGGGGTTTGAAACTTTTTCTACCATCCCATAGTAGGTTTTGATTTACTTTGGAGAAAATTTTCAGTTTTTTTGCTCCTGTGGAAGATGTCAGGTCTGATCACTACTTTGAACAAAACAGATTTATGGTCTGACATTACCAGGGAGGGCAACACACAGGGGGTAGTGCAGTGACCCCCCCCCATGTTGGTGAGTACTAAGTCTAGGATATTTGAGCCCCTTGTGGGGGTGCAGACTAGCTGTTCCAGGTCATTTGTATTGACAAAGTCCCTAGGAAACTCAGGGCAAGCATGCTTGTGCTTGTGTAAGTCACTCAATTGGTGGAAGGATAGTTGAAGTCTCCCATGACCAAAGTGTTTGGCTACACAGTGAGTGATTACAGTAAGTCCAGGTAGGTGGTTTACTTCTCTTGGTTCATGGTGGAATAGCTAGTAGCTAGCAATGATGTGGTAGGGTGTTTTTCCTGTAGTTAGTTGGACCTGGAGTTGCCCAAAACAGTCATACTGTTTAACCAGTCTCGAGGTGTATTTGTCTTTAATGAAGATGCATGCACTTCCTCCTTTGGTTCTTTCACTCTCATTTTGGAGTCTGAACGTTTGAAAGGCATTGTAGCCTTGCATGGCCAGGGTGATCTCTGCAGCCTTGAACCATGTCTCAGTGATTGCACAGACATCAGCATTTTCCAAGGTGAGGAATGCTTCTAGGGAGTGCAGCTTACTGTTCAGGCTCCTAGCATTAAGCAGCATGACCTTGAGTTTGTCTTAAGTGGATTTGTTTACATCAGAAATTTTGTTATTTTGACATTGCCTAAAAAAGGCACTATGGGAGAAGCAAGTGCCTTTGCCAGTATCTGAAAGCCTAGAGGAAACAAGTGAAGACCATCGCTGGCAAAGCAGTGTGGTCTGTCAACCATGTCTTCCCAGGCTGACAGATACTGGATCCCCCAGCACTGACACCAGAAGCTAAACCAATTGCTGAAGTCAATCATTTTTTCACTATATTGTAGCACCATCCTGGGTGAAGGTAGAATGCTGCTTAGGGTTAGGGATATACCTGCCTAGGACACACAACCTGAAAGTTCAGTCATGACTCTCTTCAAATAGTCAAGCGAGGTAGGTCTCAAGTCATTAACACCAACATATACTATGACAGAGTCATAACAGTAATTGTTGTTGAGTGGCTTGAGTGCATGCATGATTTGACTGATCCTGGCACCTGACAGGCAGCTGACCATGACCTTCTCCTTGTCCAGCCTGGTGAGGGGTACATCTGTGTGTCTCAGTACAGAGTCACCTATGACCACGACATTTGGTTTTGAGGTATTTTGGCTTATAAGCTTGAGACAATGGTGTGTGTCTTACTATATGTAGTAGATTCTATTTGCTTTTCAGTGTGTGCAAGTGGTTTGCAATTGGGAGGTCTCTGATCTTTTGGTAGGCTTCTGTTGAGTACCTCTGCTTATGTGGGTTTATGTGTTGTGACCTTATTTTGTGTGAGAGGTGATGTGCATGTGCTGACAACCTGTTTGATGTCTGGTTTGTTGTTACATGACAGAACTGATTACAAATTCTTAGTGTAATTACATCTCTTACAAATTGTATTTGTTTGTTTTATGAGTAAGTGGTTGTCAGTATACATGAGGCAACTACTGCATTGCCTCAGGATGCCCATGTTAATCAGGTTGGCTGGAGAAATGGTTGAAAATTGACCATCCATTATGGCAGGTTTTTACCATAACTACAATTAGGGACTGGGCATGTTTGATCAGATTTTGCTCTAGGATAAACAAAGGGGCTTTATTCTATTGAAGGCTAGGAGTAAAAACTATGGCAATGCTTCTCAGTGCGCAACTAAGTTTCCCGCAATGCACCCAGAAAACTTGGGAGGGTTCATTAACAGAAGTTTAGAGAAAATTGTCTTCCAAGGGGTTTGCGTCTATACAGGGCACCACTGAAACCCATTGCACAGTGTGTAGCTATGCACAAATGGTTGAAAACTGACCATCCATTATGGCAGGTTTTTACCATAACTACAATTAGGGGCTGAGCTAGTTTGATCAGATTTTACTCTAGGATAAACAAAGGGGCTTTATTCTATTGAAGGCTGGAAGTAAAAACTATGGCAATGCTTCTCAGTGTGCAACTAAGTTTCCCGCGATGCAGCCAGAAAACTTGGGAGGGTGCATTAACAGAAGTTTAGAGAAAATTGTCTCCCAAGGGGTTTGCTTCTATACAGAGCAGCACTGAAACCCATTGCATGGTGTGTAGCTATGCACAAATGCAAGGCTTAAATACAGGTGAAATTAAACCCTTTTAAGTTAAACTACTAATGGGAAAGCACACAGTGATGTTTCCTGCAGTAATCTCTAACTCAGATGAGGCTCAGACTATACACTTCTGCCAAAAGGGTGCAGGCAGGGCCCTGTTAATATAAGGCAGCTGGAATAGTGCTCATGTGTAACAGTACAGTCTAAATTCAGCAGATCTGAATCTAGTCTATGCTATGTACACTGGTAAAATTTGATTTTAACAGTGGATGCTTTGGAGTTCAGCAGAATCTCTCCAGACCTCTGGCAAAAGAAATGTGTCTGTTTCTGCTGTGTGTTCAATGGATATTGCAAACCAATGTGTACATAGTCCACTATCTTGGGCCGTCAATAATAACCTTTCAACTTTTGGTTTAAATTCACCTCTCCTTAACCATTCCTGCATTCGATCTTGACTCCAATAAAACTAAAATGATGTTATTTGAGACTATTCAAAATCTCTACAAAATCCATAACTCCCTAGTAATCCTAGATCATATTACTAGCAGATTAAAGAATAGCAACTCTTTCAAGTTCCTTGCTTTATGGCTAGACTCATTCATCAATTTCTAACTATACCTAATCAATTCAAATAAAAATATCAATTCATTCCTATTCTGGCCCAATAAAATATCTCATTTTCTTTCCCAGAATACCAGATCACCCACAGGCAAAATGATACGATATGTACAATTTGACTATGGCCTCCCAATAGTAGTTGCAGCATCCAAAAAAAAAAACACCCCAGCTATCCAATCTGAAGCAAACAAAATGTGCCACTACATTATCCTCCCCCGCTGTACTGTGCTGGAAAAAAACAAATGGCTTCCATTAATACAAAAAGTTGGCCAGTTGCTTAGCTCTCATCTGTTCAAGATCCTTAATGAACAGATACTTCCTTCGTTATCCTCAGAACTAACTAGAGAAATTCCAGCCTACAGCATCAGAAGCACCAACCCCTCAGGCCTTCTACTAAAAACCCCACAATCAAAACTGCACACTGTGGATCATTCCTTCTCTCTCCTTGAGTCTAAACTGTGGGAATCTCTTCCCTCTCATATCAAAACTCCTCCTTTATCTTACATGCCATGCCATCCTAAAATTTCATCTTATACAGCAAGCTAAATGCAACTGCAGGTTTTCCAGCCCAATAACCTAATCCTATATCAAAATTCCCTTTGCACACTCCCATCTATATGTTTCTGTGCTGCTCGGGTCACTGTTAAGTATTTTCTTCGTCAGCATTTTCTACTTGTCTAAGCATACAAACACTTGATATAGCATCCAATCACTGTATCAATGAATGCAATTGGAAGTAAACTTCAAAATTGCTTCCATAATCTACAAAAACAGTTCACAAACCTAGGACTATAAAACAACACAAAAAATTCTATGCATGCCCAAAACCTCTCAACACACCATCAAAGCCAGTCTAGATACTCATATCAGTTCACCCCTACATAGATCAAATTTGGGCATTTATTTCTTGGACAATTGGCTAATTGAGAAAGTAAGTTCAACTAAACTTCTTGAGGCAATTTCTTCTAGGTATCCTAATATTCTAATGACTTTACTTAATGCTTTACTACCTTGCTTGCTTACCTTCAGGTAATCTGATATGATTTTCCAGAGATTCCTTCCCAGTTTTATTGTTGATACTCAGGGCTTTTTTTGGGATGGTACATGCCATTACAGCATACCGGCACCTCTGCTGCCCTGTTTCTGTATATAAAAAAAAAAAAAGCTTTCTTTTTTAAGTGCGTTCTTTTTTTTTCAGCTGGTAACTCTATCCTAATTTTGAAGCTCGGATTGTAAGAGAAATTATAACACAATAAACATCATTAGGCATGCTAAAAAAAAAAAAAAACTACTAGAAGTTGGATTCATTAATCAGCATGTCTTTTGCCTACCTTAACCCAGAGTGTAACTAAATTGTTTCTTGGACCAAAGAGATCACATAAATAAAGCTTCTGTATGCCCACTATTCACTGTGTGGGATTATTCATTTATATTTCCGTAACATTGCTTACATTCATTCTACACACTTCGCAATCGGCATTTATTTTGGAATTAAAAAAACACAAAATGTTCTTGCATCTACTAAAATGGCAAAGCTACATCATAATGCACTTGTTAGTTCACCTATCACATTGAGATGGTAGTCAAGGAACGGTTTAGCTTCTATAACAACAGAAAGCGAGGAACCAGAAGTGAGGGTCTGAAGGAACCATCGAGTGGTTTCATTTAAAGTTTTACGGGATTTTTACTTGTTTCTGAGTTTTTCCTCCTTGGTAAAATTTGGACTGTCCTCCTTCCCCATCCAAGAGTGCAACAGCATCATAACCAGAACCTGGGGGAACTCCCTCAATATGTTGTATCGAGATTTACAGAGTAAGTGATCAAATACAAGGGAAAGCTGATAGACCATCATGTAAGAATATGTCCAAAGTGCATTTAATTTTGAATTTGGGCTTGATAAGAAGTGGATCAGCGCAATTAATTGGGTTACATGTTTCATATTTTTAGGGTGCTATGCCGAATTTGATAGTAAAATAAGGTTACCAACCATTGTAGAAAAGAAGTGGTGGGGCTATACTACAGCTGTGGGGAGTATCTAATTTCTACAAATTATTTAGCTTTTTAAAATAGTGTCCTTGCAGGCTATGCGATGAGTTGCGTGCATTTATTAGCAGCGGTAGTGCAAACCTGTACATTTATTTCAATTTACTTCTAATACAAACAAAACATTCTGGCAGGATCCCTAGTTGATGTTATGCGATTAACAGAATACATTCTGCAGAAATTAAGAATTACATGTGTACCACACGCTCGTTAATTTTAACAGTTATTTATTGTAAAGGCTTATAAAATTACCTGTATGACATGCACAATGTTATTTTTTTATAGTCCGAAACCTGCTTCATAAAGATGATATCAGGTAGATAACGTAAGTGACTGGCTAACCTTGAACTAGGCAGTTTTTTTTTTTAAATTGTAGTCGTTTATCATTTGTAGAGAGAGGCTATGATGGGTACAGGAGCTGTGATTGCAAATCATCTGCCATATTATAGAAAACTTAGTTTAGGCCATACAGGAAATTTGGCAGTAAGAAAAATCTGACTGTGATAACCCCTTGTAGTTTTTTTTTCCATTTGATTTTTTTCATTTAAGTCTTATTTGACTATATTTGAACTGTGCTCTGCTGTTGAGGTATGTTAGAAGTGAGCATTTTTCATTGTTTTTTAGTTTTGTTTCTGTTGTAGAGAAGGTAGCTTTCTAGTCAGTCTTCAGAGTTTAGTGACTATACTTTGGATGTTTGAAGTAACCTGTTTAATGTCTATAGTAAAGCACTTCCTGTATATAATACATTTAGGAAAGTAGTGGATAAAGGATAGAACAGACCCTTATGGAACACCTACTTGGACTGGAAGGGGCTGAAAGGGCACTTGGCAATCAATTGATTGCGGTTGCTTAGATAGTTGCAAAACTATGATACTGATAGTAGACACTGACTACAATCTCTATATTGTAAGTATTGACTGTGTCAGAAACTTTAGATCAGTTTGGTAAAGGACAGTGCCTATTTCATTTTAATCCAGCTTTGTTTTAACAACTTGTGGCATCTGAAGCAGAGCTTATTCAGTGCATTTTCTGGCTGTAAAGTCATGTTGAAAAGAGACTTATAAAAATATCGCCTGAGCGGGATAAATGCTCCAACTATAACAGCCAAATACAATAATCGATAGTAAACAAGAGTTAGTAGGAGCAAACCACAGTAGATGTAACACCAGTTCATATGCCAAGTCCCCAGAACTTCAAGAGTCCTAACTTCACAAACGATAAGAACCACGACTCATTCAGTTCATGAACCTTTCTTTAATAAAAACAGAAGTTGAGTACAAATATCAGTACAGGTTAACGCTTTTACCTTACGGCTTCTTCAGACCTATTAAACTCTCCAAACCTCACACAATTTAAATCTAAAAAAGCGTGAAAGTATTATTCATTCTAAAAGTGCCAGTGCAAATAAAAGAAACTTAAGCAATTCCTTACAAAATCTCATATCACCAAACCATAAAACTAAAACAGATGCACTTAATAAAACAACTTTACATATATCTATACTAACATTAAAATATAAAGAAATATATATGTATATACATATATAACACATGTATGAAATATATATATATATATAAGAATATAATATATAGCTTAAAAAACAAATATATATAGGTAAAAAATATATATAAATATATGCCTATATACACAAAAAATATATATTCCTATATCCAATATAGGAAAAAAACTGAACCATATGATAATAAGATATAGACCGAGACTTATATATGAACATATATAACTTCACAGGAACAATAAGGACAGGACATATATATATATATATATATATATATATATATATTGTAAGACTGAGTAATACTTTTGCGCTTTTTTAGATTTAAATTGTGTGAGGTTTGGAGAGTTTAATAGGTCTGAAGAAGCCGTAAGGTGAAAGCGCTAATCTGAACTGATATTTGCACTCAACTTCTGTTTTTATTAAAGAAAGGTTTGTGAACTGAATGAGTCGTGGTTCTTATTGTTTGTGAAGTTAGGACTCTTGAAGTTCTGGGGACTTGGCATATGAACTGGTGTTACATCTACTGTGGTTTGCTCCTACTAACTCTTGTTTACTATCGATGTTGAAAAGAGAACTGCAGATTGCGTTTTGCACGTTTATCGGTAGCACTAGCATCAGGGGCGGCTCGTGGCATCGGGCTGCCGGACTGCAGCCCCCTCAGCTAGACAGCTGAGTAGTTGTTGAAGACGTTTATTTTGTTTTTTTAATGTAAAAAAAAAAAAAAATCTTTTTTTCTACTTTAAATTTCGAGTCCGCGACTCGAAAGTATGTGCATGCGCATTGCGCACTTTAATCGCAACAGCGTATTTTTTTTTTTTATTCTTGCAATGTTTTCATTGCAGCCCGGAGGAGCAAAGAAGTCATCATTGTGATGCCCAGAACTTCCCAGAAGTCTATGCAGTTGAGACACAAACCGCATAGATATGGAAGGGGCTCGGACTGCGACGTCCGCAGGCACGTCATGACGTGCTTGCTGGGGAAATGCTGCTGATTGGTTGTCGCTCTCTTCCTGGGCTTTATGTGCTGATAAAAGAGCGAGAATCAGTCAGTTAGCTTCGAGCTTCAGCTTTCCTTGCTTTGTTTTGTTTCATGATCTTTTTACTTTTTTTTTTGTGAATAATTTTTTGGGAATCGGATTTTACGTTTTTGGGTGGTGTGGATTTTGTCAGCTGTGCAGCGTGTGCCTAGAAGAACAATAGAACAAGAAGAAAGAAGAAGAAAAGTTTTAAAGTACAGAGTGAAGGTGCAGAATTAAGTAAATAAATGTTAGTTAGCCTTCACAAGCTAGTGCGATTAATGCGTTTTGCGCGCGCGTGTGTGTGTGTGTGTGTGTGTGTGTGTGTGTGTGTGTGTGTGTGTGTGTGTGGTAGCCGTTCTTTATTTTTTTCTTTGAATACTTACTTTTGTGGAAGAATATGCTTGGTGGTGTTTCTCAGGCTTGTGTAATGCAAACATCGCCCATTGTAAGCTTCATTTATATGTAAATTATTATTTAAATATGTAAACAGGTAGTCATTATGGTATGAGACCAATGGCAGAAACATAGATTTCAATCTATCACCTTGCTATCTGGTTCCATTTTTGTAAAGAAGAAAGTTAATTCACTGTTGACAACATGCTGTGCACGTTGTTACAGAGCAAAAGTATCCCTGTTGGCCACCTCTTCTGACTTTTTAATGACCGTATGCTACTGAATGGTGTCATTGTAGAGACTGGGTCTAGGAAGACCTTCACTAGGCCATATGAATTTTCATCAGATCTTACAACATTCATAACACACATCCATATGACAGGATCATTATGTGATTGTAATTGTTATTAGTATTTGTCAGCCAATGTAACTATTTTAGATTCATCTTCAATTATAAAAATCATATCATCCACGTATCTATAAGATTTAATAAAAAAGAAATGGATCAGGGAGTCAGTATTGGGTGCTCCCATCCTCCCAAGGTGGACTGTAGAAGTTTAAGTGGACTTTTATGATGGAAATGTTCTGAATTGGGCAGTTTTGTCATTATTGGTGCATGCGTTTTGTTTCATTGTTTACTGGAAAAATGTTCAAAACAATAGGAAGGTGTATCAAAGAGCATATGTATGTTTCATATGCAAGGGGCCTATGATTTGAAAACAGCCCAGAATTAATCTTTATTTGCCACTGGTTAAATGCATTTTCTTTGAATGTGGGTTTCAATGCTGTTTCAATGAATGTGAGTTTCAAGGGCAGAGAAGTTTTAACGCTAAGTTTGTTTAGCAAATGTCTTAGTGTTTGTGCTGTAAAATGCAAAATAAAACTTTCAAATGAAGTCCAAATCATCATAGAAGTAAATCAGTATGCACATTAGTGTTTATGGTAAATGGAGTGAAATAGCCAAGTAATGGATCATTGAAATGGCTGCAGGGGGAGGCTCCATTCGACCATGATTTTGTGAGGGGGAAGGGCGGCAAACTTAGACAGCTCCAGCTGAACTATACCTCCCAACTGTCCAGATCTGCAAAGAATGAATAGATTTTTTGCTTCTTATTTTTGGTTTGTTCCTCATAAAATTTGTGGTTTTCTGGCAAATCATTTAGGAATTAAGTCACTAAATAATGACCCACTGAGTTTCAGACTTCATAACCTTCAGAAAAATGCATGCTAAAGTAAGACCTGTTGTTCTATCAACTGTCTCAGTTTATACAAGAGCAATTTTTAGTACTGTTTATATGTTCCCCCAATATATTTGACCTTGTCCAGATTTATTGCATTAACAGGTTGAGAGGTACATGCAAATAAATTGCTTTATAGAATTAGGCATAGCCAAACCTCTCAACTGTCCCTGATTTTGGCTCAAAATGTTGCTCTTCCCCTAATAATCCCTCCGCAAAATAGCAATTTTGGAAGAAAACATGGAGGGTTTACAATTAAGAAATAACTGTAATAATCAGAGTTATAGATTACTTTTATTTCAGAAATGCATGTAGATTATTTTATGTTGTCAGCTGCTGGAGTTAGCAGTACTAAGTGTCCCTTCTTTGACAGGTTCCCAGCTGTATTGTGTGGCTATTTTATATTTTTACATCAATTTTTCATAAAATTCTGTTTTTTTTGGCAAATTAGTTACAAATCATTAAAGACTGAAGTTAGAAAATAATGACAGACATTTGAGTTTCAGATTTCATACCATTCAGAAAATTCATACTAATGCAAGACCTATTCTCTTATCCTTTCTAAGTTTATAAGAGCAATATTTTAAAATGTGTCCTTATTTTTGGGCCTTTGTCCCACTTCTTTGTATGGCTTTGTCCAGATTTCTTGCTCTGAGGTTGAGAGGTATGACAAATGTGTCAGGGCCATCACAGTCAGCCAGAGAAATTTCAAATTGTGACATACTTGTTGCACCCCACTCCCCCATGTAGTGACTCTGGATGTGTCAAAGCAAGGCAAGGAGTAGTTATGCAGTGTAAATGTGCAGAGTATCCCCCCCCATCCAAGGTAGACACAAGTACTAGAGTGGCTTTTCATCTGTCCTTGATTTTGCAGAATGGTCTGGTTTCTGTCATATTTTTTGTACTGTTGATTTATGCTTATTACTCAAAGTGCCTGTTGCTCTGTGTTTAAGTAGCAATACTTTAATGACCATCAGGTAAGCTTGGCTGAGATTGCAAGATGCAAGTAAGCTTTAATAAGCATACTGTTAAAGAATTGCCAATGTTGAAAGCCTTTCTGTTGTTGCCATGTAGAGAATACTTAACTAGATAATGCAGAAGCCTTGGGTATTGAAATGCATATGACAGTATTTGTAATAAAGGAAAGGATTACATTATTTTAAGAAGCTCATTACACTTGGAGACTTACAGTCATCTCTGCAGGCTTTACCCGTAAACAGAATGAAAATCATGTGGTCCATAACCTGTACAGTAATCCTTTTAAGCACTGTATCTTGAGCTTATTTCTTGTTTGCTTTTCATTTTTTACTTTGATCATGCTTTCCCCATGAAACAAGTAAATAGTTGTCAGGCAGCAGGTCTTTTTTTGGATAAGGAACATTTTTACAAGTGGGGGCATCAGAGATTTCTACTTTCAGCATGTTACTTGGTACTTTAATAAAGCTGAATATAAAGTATAATTAGAACTGCAGTGCAAGACGTGGTTTGAGTTGAGTGCTGCTTGTTTTTCTTATACTTGATTTTGACTGGCATTCCATTAATGTATTTAAAAAAATATTTTATTTTTTCATGCCTCACAACCTTTTTGTTTCCATCTAGATATTAAGTAAGCTGTCATGCAGCCAATGCATTGAAATATTTTTATTCTTCTACACTTCATTTTGTCTTGATTGGACTCTCATAATGACGGTTTGGCACCCAGTGCAGTGTATTTAGTTAGTTTTTGTGGTTTTGAGCATAGCTCCTCCCCTTTCTAGTTGGCCACACCCCTTCCCATTGACCCCACCCATTCAGCTGTCTCCTGCAGCCCCCCTTTGATTTGAAGTCACCAGCCGCCACTGACTAGCATACCTATCAACTGTACAGATTTTCACAGAATGTGCAGATATTTGCCTTATATTTTTGATCTGTTCCTCGTAAAAATTTTCTTTTTTTTTTTTTTTTGAGAAATCACTAGAATGATCTAAGGATTAAAGATACTAACTAATGGCATGCATTTGAGTTTAGTTTCAGACTTCATATCTTTTAGAAAATGCATTCTAACACAAATTTGGTTATTCTGGCAACTTTCTGAATTTATAAGAGTAATATTTAAAATGTGTCCCTAGTTTTGGGTTTTGGGCCTTTGTCCCCCATTATGACAGGCTTTGCTCAGACTTCTTGTGCTAAGAGGTTGAGAGGTATGGTGTGTGTGTGTGTGTGTGTGTGTGTGTGTGTGTGTGTGTGTGTGTGTGTGTGTGTGTGTGTGTGTAAAAGAAATAGGTAGCATACCCCTCAACTGTCCAAGTTTTTGCAGAATGTCCAGATTTTTGCCCCATATGTTTCTTTTTTCCCTCATAAAAAGATTGAAGTTGCTAAATAATGACAAATATTTGAGGTTTAGACTTCATATCCTTTAGAAAAATGCATACTAACACAAATCATGTTATTCTAGCAATTTTCTAAGTTCACGAGAGAAATATTTATAATCTGTTCCTATTTATTTTAGACTTTGTCCAGATTTCTTGCATTAAAAGGTTGAGGTGTGTGTGTGTGTGTGAGACAGTGAAGTGCCCTAGTTAGGGTTAGCAGGTGGTTAGTATTTTGCTTAGGCTCAAGCCCTGTACCTTAGCTACAGGAAACAAGAGCCTGAAGCCTCTACCCAAAATATGCAACTGTTTTGCTTAGCAAATGGTATCACTGTTGTGTGTTCAGAGTTTTAAATCAGTGTTAGTAGCACAGCATACTTTTGTTTTGATGCAGAAAGCTGTGGGTTCTATTCCCACAGCATGTAGATGGATTGCTGATACAGTGTTGGATTTTAAGAGGGTGGGGTGTTGCAGTCCTGAGTATGTCCTCCTTTGGATAAGATGCCTAGTAACTATGAACCTGGTTTAGTTTGCTATCCATTCTCTATTGCAATATTACCAGCTTATCATTTTTAATGTAACATAGGCAATTTATTCTTCAAGGGCAGCAGGCAGTGAATTTGTAGATAAAATATTTAAATATTAAGTTTTTTGCTAGCAGCAACCTTTTCATTAGTTACAGTCAGATCTCCTTAATGTGGAATTATTCAGATGACTTTTACTTCTGCAGAGACTGTGCATATTCACTGATATTAGTGGGTTGTAATGACAGAAGTTTGAGTGGTCTTTTATGGTTGAAATGTTATGAATTGGGCAGTTTTGGCATTATTGGTTCATATGATTTGTTTCTTTGCTTACTGGCTATAAATATAAAACACGCTCTTACAAGTGGTGTATTATACAAGGGATATAATTTAATTATTATATATTATAATTTAATACAATCAGGAAGTTGAATCAAATTAATTTTGCATGGTCCTAAAAATGTGTGCAAGGGGTCTATGATTTGAAAAATGGCCCAAAGGTAAACTTAATCTGCCACTAGCCAGATGCATTTTCTTTGAATGTGGGTTTCAATGCTGTTTCAATGAATGTGAGTTTCAGAGTCACAGAATTTTTAATGCTAAGTCTGTTTTCATTGTGAGACTGTATTGCTTTGTTTAGCAAACATCTATCAGTGTTTGTGCTGGAAAATTTAAAATAAAAGTTTTAAATTAAATCCAAATATCTGTAATCATTGTAGAAGTAAAGCAAAAAGCAGTATGCACACTGAGAGTCTTGAACAGGGTTTATGGCAACTGGGGAGAAATAGCCAAATAATGGGACACTGGAATGGCTGCATGGGGGGGGAGGGTGACCCAAATGCAACATATGAGTACCACCACCTGTCTGTTTACAAAAAAGCACTATTGATACTGATTTTCAACTCAGAACTGATAGGCACATAAGCTACATAGCAGCTCAGACAAAACAAAAGTTAAGGTCTCTATCTAAGGTTGATCCATTTTCTCAGATTTGTATGATACATTCACTTTTTCTATGTGCCAAATGGATTGTTAATGTAATTGCAGCATAAGATGAAATGTATTCAATAGGACAGCTCTCTGTGATGTGAATTATCATGGCTGTTCTCACCATTGTTTTTCACTATATAAACTGAAATGGTGTCAGTCTGACAAGTGTTGTTCCCCCATAAATTACTAGAGTCTAACTGCTGCTTCTCACTATAGAATGCTGTTAACTAGATTCAAACCACCCTGAACTCAGAACTATAGGGAGGTTCATATATATTTCCTTAAAAATATATGGTGGTCCTAGGTTCAATGTCTTCATAGGCAAACACTGGAATCTGGAATAAACATTTGTACAATCTGAGAAATATGTCTGAAAGGCCAAAGTTCAAGAATGCAGTTAAAAATTACATCTTAAACAAATGGGACAGCCCCTGCCACGTAATTTGATTATTGTCTATACTCTATGTTCTATTTCTTATTTTCTCATCTTTCTAATTTATTCTACTAATCTTCCGCTCATTGTTGAACCACACTTGATATCATCCCATTTTCTTATCGGTTTTTTTTCTTAATCTGAGTATACGTTTACCCTATGTTTTCTCATTTTAATATATGTTATCACTGATTCTGAGATAAACATGTAGAACATACAGATGATAATTGTACCTGTGCATGCAAAATTTACAGATGATAATTGTACATGTACACACAGAACATGATAGTTGTACATGTACTTGTAGAATTTACAGAAGCTGTGGTGGTGCAGTGGTAGTGTTGTCGCCTCACAGCAAGAGGTTCTCCCATTCAATTCTTGGCTGGAGCACCTTCTGTGTGGAGTCTGCATGCCCTCCCTGCGGTCGAGTGACATTTGAAAGACATGCGTGAATGGGCATTGCCTTTGTTGAAGGTTGGGTGTCAGGGACTGGCACCATGGCACCATAAAAATCTACTGCCAATCATTAGCGGACCAGAGTTCCACTGTGGCAACTCCTAACCGAGAAAAGCCGAAAGAAGAACTTGTAGAACTTACAGATGATAATTGTACCTGTATGCATAGAACTTTTGATAACTGTATCTGTACATGCAGAACTTACAGATGATAATTGTACCTGTAAATGTAGAACTTATAGTTGTGAATTGTACCTGTACGCATAGAACTTGGCAAATGTCCCTGTACATGCAGAAGATGTCCAGCTTATCTTTGCAGTCATACTGAGATGCACAACAGATGTACACAGTTACTACCAAGCTTCTAATGGTCCTTCAGACCTTTAATATAGCAATCTCCTTCATACCGTATTAATATTTATATTTATATTGATTATCCCCAATATAATCATCAAGCTGCTTCTTAAATTTACCCAACGAGTCAGATTCTGCAACCCACAATGAAACTTCATTCCACAACCTCAGAACACATGGAGTAAAAAAATCTATCTCTTCTTACACTTCAATTTTTATTTTGTTTAAAAACAAATCCCCTATGTCTTATTCAGTTACATTGTTCTTTCGAATTTAAGTCTAAATTAGCCCTCAGTTCCTCATGTACAATCAGCTTTGAAAGCAAAACACAGTTTTCCTCTCATTGTTCTGTAATATACTCTATAAAATTAATTTGTGTAAGTCTAGCCTCGTAAAATAAGTTATTAACATACCTTACTCTTTTAGTAAAACATCTTTGAACTAACTCACCCATTGCAATATCAGAATAAGGAACAAAAGATTAAATTGAACTCAATAACAAGTCTTATTATAGCCACAAATCACTTTTATGAGCTTTGGTTCTCTGTTATCAACTGCACTTTATATCAATATCACCTTTGTTAGTTTTTGCTTCAACATCTTGTATATGAGCTTTAAATGTAAGATCATTTCATTAAATTGTGCCAAGTTCCTTAATCTGCTCAAGAATTTCAAATTATTAAGGTTGTGCGTCAGGGCTGGTAACTCGGCACGTAAAAATCAACTACCAATCATTAGCGGACCGGAGTTCCGCTGTGGCGACCCCCTAACCGGGAAAAGCCGAAAGACACAACATTACCCTTAATTTCTGCTATTCTCCTAATTGTATTGCTTTATATTTATGATTAAATTTTGTCTGCCCATTTATGAAGTATATAAAGTACCTGTTTAAATCATCCACATCATTAGAATTATTTATTTACGCCCCACCTTACAATCATTTACACATCCATAATTTTCTGGAGGTGAGTAATCCTGAAAACACCATTAAGGAACACTACAGAAAAAAACTTTTTTTTTTCTCTTCCTGAAGTTGCAAGCCTCTGTGAAACAGATAACTAGTAATTACTAATTTTATTATGTAGGTAATAACTTCAACAGTAACTTATCATACAGAAACATGGCAATAAAACACCAATCTAGAATACACCAAAACTTCAAAGTTTAATGTTAGTTGTAAGCGCTTTTGCAATAAAGCACTGCTTCCTCAGATAACTTTCAAGTAACACAGACTCAGCTTAAATACAAAAGACCTCCTCATTCAATTAATCAATCAGCATGAAACCATTAAAAGTTAAATATACAGGAAAATCTAAAACAATGTGCATATAAAATGCATGTATACACAGATTCACAGTAAAAATGCATATAAGTACAAGCATGTCTCAAAAATTGTACCTATTGGCATTACTGGCAAAATTCATCTATGAAGCTTCTTCGATTTTAGGAAAGGCTTGGGAGATATATAATCACTAAGTGTATGTCCCTTGTGCCCTGCTAACTTAAGGATCCACCGTAGCTCCACCCTTTCAGTTTCATTGACCAAGTCCCTCAGCCTAATATTCTCACTGATTAGTTCCAATACTTGGAAAACAAAGCTATGCTCATTACCCTCCTGCGTAATATGCTTAGCTATGGCACTATATTCCAACCCTTATGGGCACAATAGTAGTGGCCCCTAATTCTTTCTCTGAGACGTCTATCGGTCTTATCTATATAAAATACAAAGCACTTTGCACAGTGAGCCAAGTATATCAATTTTTTTGTATTGCAATCTGCCATGGCCTTTATATGGAATATAAAAAAATTTGATACACTTGGCTTGTCAGTGCACTGTACGATACAGGAGCAACAAGCTGGAATACATTACATATTACTCCAATCATTATTTTTTCACTTTCCTCACAAGCTTCAGATGTGCCTGTCTTTTGGAGTAGGGGTAAGAAGGCATGCTGTGTAAATATGTCTGACAATAAAAAGTCAAAATATGTTACTCCATTCTGTATATTCTTTCACTTTTGTCCCAGTCTGACATCAGAGGTATACCCAGGAGGTGGCTGTCTTTGGGGATTAAGTATAGGGCGGCATGCTGTGTATATGTGCAACAGCAACAAGTTGAAATATATGACTGCAGCCATTTGTTCCTTCACTTCTGTCCAAATGTAGCACTAGATGGGTGCGGAGAAGGTGTCTACCTTTTTAGGGGGATAGAGAGGCAAGTTGAATTTCCAGATATGCTTTATGCATCCTTATAAGCATGTGTCTTCTCTGTTTATTGGGTACAACTATTTTGTCAGCTTTGAACATTAAACTTTGGACACAACTTATTTCTTCCTTGAAAGAAAAAAGGAGGAATCTATCTCCTTAGTCATGAGTTTTGTTCAGGTCACCGTTAGATCAAAAGGATGGGGAACAATGGAAAATACATCTCAGAGTATCTAGAACAACATGATTTAATTTGATTATTTCCTACACAGCTAATGCAGTGCAGTCTTTCACAGTTAGAGTGCAAAGGAAGGGTTGAAGAAAACTTTGAAAAGTATGGCAATGTGTGAGAAAACAGAACAAAAAAAATCTGGATGGTATAGCATTGCTAGGATTTGAGCAAACCAAGGATGGCACTGCAGACAGGTGGGCTTTTTTTTTACCTAGGGCTCCATTTCACCAAAAGCCAGCACTGAATGCAAAGGGTGAGCCACCACTGATGCAAGTGGGGGTAGCAGTGCAGGATATAAAGAAAACCTGGCTACACCCCTGGAAGATGGGGCAATAATGTAAACATATAGCCTGGAGAAGCCTTTATGCTCACCAAGCCTTGCATGGTAGTTACCTTTAACTTGAGTGTGTGGAAGCATGCACTCACATGAGTAAGTCATTGTTGGCCAATGTGGTGATACAGATCATATGCCTACTGTCAAGGAGTTGAGTAAAAAAAGCATTACAGACACCCTCATTGCCAGGATGCCTGTGAGGTTATAAAGCATAATCACAACTACCCTAATGATGTCTTTCTCCAGACAGCTCTCACTCTGATCCTGAGGAAAACTGCCAGGTAAGGGCACAAATAAATCATGTTCCATTTGGGGAGGCTTGAGGGATAGCAGGCATACAGGCAAAAACTATACATATAAAAAAAAAACTTGTCAACTATTAGATGAAACTGATTGGGTTTTTCCTCCCAGGGAAGTAAATAGTGTGGGAAGAAATAGCTAGAGAATTGTTATGACTAGGCTTGTATAGGCCCTAGGGCCAATAGCCTAGCACCAACCTATGAACCTATGAACCTATATAACAATAAACTGTTTGCAGTAGCATTGCTGCTGCCGTTGCAGCTCATTACCCAGCAAATATCAATGCACATTACTCTGCCTGAAATGTTTTCATAGGTTCATAGGTAAGTACTAGGCTAGTTGCCCTTGTGGGCCATTTCAAGCCTAGCCAATTTCCATTTTGTGTTTGAAATAACCTGTCCCATTTGGTTATAGACTGGCCTTACCCATCTCATGGTTGATAATTATATATTACTCCAAATGAGAATAACTAGGATCATCCCACAGATAATCTGAGGGGTCCTGTGCATGGTATAAAGCATGTAGGAGCTCCATCTGTCCATTAGTAGTACAGGCAGTGGTCCTTGGATACATTTTCTGTTTCTTGTTCATAGATTTAAGTTGCGCTTGAAAATGGACAAAGATGAACTTTGTTTTTGTGGATGAGGAGTCTGTTCCACAGCAGTGTTATCCTCTGCAAAATCTACCTGTCCCTCCAACCTATTCTGTTGATGTTACAGAAGCAGTTTAGATCTCTAGAGCAAGCATTTCTGATGCCATTTGACTTTATGATGTGCTGTAAATCCATCAGTAATGGGTCATAGGATGCCTTGTATGCTAGACACAGGTCACCTCATAGCAGTCTATGATAATGAGTATAGTGAGTCAGTGACAGGGATTTGAGTCAGCCCATGTAGGACATGTTGTTTAGGCCTTGTGTCCTTTTAGTAAGGTATGTATGTGGGTGGTACAGTTCTTACATTTGTTTGGACAGATACATGCCAAATGGGGTGTTATATTCAATGATTGGCTTAATAAGGGCTGAGTAAAGTGATTTCAAATAACATTTAGATCACAATGACACTTTATTTGGCTAAAATGCTAAATGCTTAATTTCCTTGTGGCAAGCAGAGGTTGGTTTCTAGCCATGCCTATATATTCCCAAAGACAAGGCCCATATGCAGATGATAAAGCAATATTGGTTCACTTGAGAAGAATTTTACATCAGTCTTATTACTGTCCTATCCTGCTATTCTGTTAATAACCCTCAGATTTAATTGAATATGGCCAAATTAATAACATAATTACTGCAGACATTGCCTCCATCTTGGTGTTTATTATTTATTTTGTAATCAGTGTCAGGAATAAAATGGAGCCTAACCCTCCAATGACAATGATGGGAGTGCTTCCTGGGAGCAAGAAATTGAATGTGATGCCTCAGTATATTGAGTTTTGCTGTCACATCTGGAACTGTATTGCAGACAGATGTTCCTGTTTCCAACATCTCAATAAAGCTGCTGTCGTGAAGTGTACAGTGGCATTTTTGAGTCAGATTATAAATGAAAGACATGCTTAGTTCTTTAATGTCTGGCAAAAAAGACATCAGTTTGTTTTTTTGTTTAAAAAGAGTATATAGTACTCTACAAGGCAGCAGCACTTAAGACATATATAAGCTATACATGCAGCTCCCACAGAACATGATGGGCGCAGCACCATTTTCTAAGACATATGTAAGGTACATATGCAGCTCCCACAAAACATAATAAGCACATCACCATTTTCCACTAACCTTGTTTTCGCAAACTACAACACATGCACCTGGTAATCCTCAATGACAATAAAATGCTGAAGGGCTAAAGGAATTCTGGAAAAAAGGTTGACGTTTTCCCCTAAACTAACGTGTATGTCACTACATTAATCATGCTAGGGAACTTCTGTAGGGCAGTTAATTTTGTAATTATTAATTTATATCACACTGTAACCAAAATCTATTGTTTGGTATCAAAATTTAATGAGTTTTATGTAAAAATCATGACACTGTCCAATTTTCAAAGTGAAACTCACCAGGTTCAATGCTCCAGTCCTAATGACATAATTCTCATTAGTTCACTTTTGTTAACACCATATTATCATAAGGCACATAGTACTACTGTCAGTGCAGTTGACTGATATTAGAGAGGCAGTGCAGCTATGGGTTTGATCCCTATAGCAGTGAGTTAATTGATGGGAGTGGCACTGCACTTCAGTCAGGCTGGGTTAGAATTTATTTCTTTTTCTGTACTAATGTGAGGTACAGTACTCTCCAAGTGCTATCCTTCAGCTGAGACCTTAAACGTTTGTCCCACCAATCAAACATTGTAGTAGTGCTTGTTACATAGAAAGGATCCCACAGAAGTTTTAAAGTAAACAGCAGGGAAGATTTCCCAGCACCCTACCTATATTTAGTAAAATATCTGTGCGAGCACTTTTGCCAGAAACACAAACAAGTTTAATAGAAATTAGGCAGTCAGCAAAAAGGAATAAATGAAAAAGCATAATTACCTTAATAAAATTGCAAGAATATAAATTAAGTACTGTGCAGCATAAGTTACAAAAGAAGCACATATCACTTGGGTATCAATATGTGGTTCTGAAATGTACAATTTGTACAATACCTTATTTTAAAACTCTCTACCCAGAAAATGTATACAGAAAACACAAAAATACTAAATAAATGCATCCAGATTTATTCACGGAACCAGTGCACAGTGAAGTTTTAGCATCAGGCATTCATCAAGCGCTGTCAGGTTTTCCATGAATTAAGTTTGCTTCTGGAACAAAGCCATTAGCCTTGCTGACAGCACAAATTAATTTCATTTTTTGCAGACCTGATCCTACTTACTTTTGTTTGCATGCATTTGCTTAATTCAGTGCTAGCCTGTACTGTCACCAATGGTCTACTTCAAAGGTCCACCAATTTGTGGTGAAGGACTGCCTTTTGTTCCCTAATAAATGTAACTACAACTCATTTTACAGTTCTCCCCTCTCACGAGCATGTCATTATTTCGGTGTAGTCCTCCAATGCTCATGAAGTATTCCCCATAGACTTAATTACAGTTGTGTTCTGCGATTGCACTTAACAGTGAAATCCAGAGAGAGTTTCTGATGTAAGTTCAGTGACATTCAGTACTTCATAAACAGTTAAATGCATGTCACCTTCAGAAGCCCAATATGCAAATTTCTTTCATAGATATCATATATTATAAATGGAGCTAAAAAACATTGAACCCTTTTTATCCAAATTGTTAAAGCAGGATTTTTGATAATTAAACCAACAATGACCACAGATGCCAGATTGCTAATGCAAATTTAGCTGTTGTATTTAGAGCCTATAATGTTTTCATCCTTACATAAAAACACAACTACCTTAAATTAAAAACAATGACCTAACAGCATTGCTGGGCTTTAAACATCTGTACTTAAATAGGCATATCTACTCCCACGGATCATACAATTAAGTCTTACAGCACACTGAACTTTATATCTAAGTAAAACGACATAACACACTTCAGATGTCTTTTGTCCAGAGAAGTACACATTCGATATTTTTTATTCACTTATTCTTTTAAAAGCTGGGTAGGTAGCCTGGTCCATGACTATAAGCTGAACAGTTTGCTGAAACTTCAAAATTTTAAGTAAAATCTGAAATGTTAAGCTATCAGTAAAGTAAATTAAAATGGGTGCTGAAGCAATCTGTTTATTCTGTTCTTATTTTCTTTTGAATTTTTGTTAACAGATGCCTTGATTTAATTGTATTAATAAGTAGAACATAGCAATAAGAATGCAACCTTATGATAGCCTGCCTGTGTGTATACAATAGTTTTGATATTGTCTATAAATCTGCAGTATTTGTATTTACTTATTTACAGATTGTTTGATTAGTCTCATGTGTGTTATTTTTCAGGGGTGACAGAGTACAAGGTAAACTTTCTCAGAATCAATCAGGCAATACACTTAGGCAACTTTGTCATGCAGTTCTTTGTGAACCATCCATCTTTTTTTTTTTTTGCCATCCAGGTAGATGTGCATCAAAAGAAATAAATAACTGTCCGGGTATGATGGTATGATGACACAATCTGGAGATATATACAATAATACAGCAAACACTTTTAACAGCTGTAAGTTATGATGCATCACTGGGAGGATGGAATACACAGAGGTAGTTCATAGGTTCATAGGTTGGTACTAGGCTATCAGCCCTAGGGCCTATACAAGCCTAGCCATAACAATTCCCTGGCTATTTCTTCCCACATTATTTACTTTCCTGGACCCCTGTTTAGCAGGGTGACTGACGTGATGCCTGGGGTGAATTTCCTTTCTCCCATCCAATCGTCAAGGTTCCTCTTGAAGAGGTCCAAAGAGGCACTCTGCTTGACATGTATGGGCAATCTATTCCAGAGTCTGGGGAGTCACTGGGTCAGGAACCTATCCCTCCACCATGTTTTGTTCATTGTGATGACAAGGTTTAGATCCCTGGAGCGTGTAGCTCTGAGGGATTGGGATTTCTTTAAGTGTAGCATGTCCAACAGCTCTGGGTTTGACATGGCCTTGTATGTCAAGCAGAGATCGCCTCTGAGTAGATGATATGCGACAGAGTATAGCTGGAGTTTTTTAAGGCGGTCAGCATAGGGCATCTGCTTTAGGCCTGTGATTCTTTTAGTGAGGTATTTCTGAGGCCTTTCCAGTTGTTACAGATGTCTTGAGAGGTACATACCAAATGGGGCGTTGTATTCTATAATGGGTCTAATGAGGGATGAGTACAGTGGGACAATGACCTCCTTTTTTCTGGATGAAAAGCCCTTCGTGATGAGGTGTGCCACATAGAAGGATTTCCTGACTGTTGTGGCGATGTGGTTATCGAAGGTGAGACCACTGTCCACCTGTGTCCCTAAGTCTCTTATCACACTTTCTGTGTTTAGTGTACTGCCACCTATATGGTAATTCATGGATACATGTTTTTTCCCAAAGGGGATAACAATACATTTCTTGGCATTGAGCTTGAGCCCATGGCTCTGGCACCAAGCATCTGTTTCTGTAAGGCCCTTTTGTAGAGTATCCACATCATTTGGGGATTCAATAATGGCTCCCAGTTTGCAGTCATCTGCAAACTTTGTTAGCCAGAGTCCCTTAGTGTTGACCTGTACTTCAGAGAAGTAGATGCCAAACAAGAGCGGCCCCAGGACTGAACCCTGAGGTACTCCACTTGTCACTTGTCTGGAGCTGGATTTGGAGTCGGCTACTTTTACAGTGTGGGTTCTATCAGTAGTTTATTACACACCCTGATAAGTGATTCCTGCTTAGAGGGATGGTTATCTTCTTTTAACAGTAACACCTATGATTGATAGGAGCAATACTGCTAACCACCAACAAACCAGTTCCAGAGCTATGACTAGGCTGTACGTGATCAGCATCAGGAAGAGTGAATGCAGACTGCAACCAAGAGGCAAAATTTGTCAGACAGAATTTTTACTGCATTTCATAAAAAGGTGTACCCGACAAAGGCTGCTGTATTTTTTATTTATTTTTATTTTATTTTATTTTGACATTTGTTGACTGGGTTAGATCAACTGAGAAAAAGCCCATTTTCAGTGGGTACCCAGGGAAAAAAGCTCCATAATTAAAAATGACATGCATGAAACTTAAAGAGTTAATATAACTATGCAAAGGGTTGTGAGTGTAACTTAAAAAGTTGCATAATTTTGCAAACACTCATATACTATATATATATATATATATATATATATATATATATATATATATATATATATATATATATATATATATATACACACACACACACACACACACACACACACACACACACACACACACACACACACACACACACGTGGATTAGAAAAATTTCAGATAGGTGTATACAGTATAAAATAACTACAATTCAGTAAAAAAAGTGAACACTAGTGAGAGGTAGAAGTTAAGCCAGGATACACTGTTAAAGTAAGAATGGGTTTGGGGTTAGAAGGAGGGCAAGGTAATTTATGTAGGGTCATGGCAAGAGCAAGTCACAGAGTTAAGCAGGTGGTCCTTTAAGAGTTGTTGAAGCTGTCTGAAGTAGGAATAGTTCTTAGGGACAGAGGGAGTTTGTTCCAAGTGGTAGCAACAAAGTAACTATATAGAAGTTTGCCAATATTTTTTTGGGTTTGTAGATTCCCAAAAGGCGGGCACGGTGGTGCAGTGGTTAGCATTGCCACCTCACAGCAAGAGGTTCTCCGGTTCGATCCTCGGCTGGGGTGCCTTCTATGCGGAGTCTGCATGTCCTCCCTGTGGTCACGTGCGTTTCTTCCTGGTGCTCCGGTTTCCTCCCACATCCCAAAGACATGCTGCAGGTGGATTGGACACTCTAAATTGGCCCTAGGTGTGAGTGTGGGTGTGTGTGTGCCTCCTGTGGAAGGTTGGGCACCGGGCTGGCAACCCGACACCGTAAAACTCCACTGCCAATCATGAGTGGACAAGGAGATCTGCTGTGGCGACCCCTAACCGGGAAAAGCCAAAAGAAGAAGAAGATTTCCAGAAGGTGCTCTATGAGATACGAAGACTGTAATTAGAAGAGTAGAGAGAGATAATGGCTGAGAGAGCTGAGCAAGAGGTAGATTTGTTTAGAATGGTGTGAGTTAGTTGTAGTTGAGGGAAAAGGAGTTGATGTTGGAATTCAGGCCACTGAAGTATTTTTAATGATAAGCAGTGGTGTGAGTGATAATGTAGATTTGCAGCAAATCTAGCAGTCTTGTTGTATGCAATTTCAAGTTTGGACAAAAGGTTGGTTTGCAGGTTAGTGAGAATTGGGGCAGCATATAATAGTCTAGGTAGTAGGTAGACCTGAACTAGACAGGGTTTGGATTCTTGTGAGATAAATCTTTTGTTCCTATAAAGCAAGCCTAGTTTTTGGTGTTTTTTTTTCTTGATGGATTGTTGGATGTAGATCCAGTTTTACTTTATCATCAATTATTACTCCTAGTAGTTTTGTATGGAGTTCGGCCTTGATGATTGTGTTACTGAGAGAAGTTACAGTGAAGGTAGATTTGTGATGAGAGAGAGATTTGGGTAGGCAGAGGTGAAGCATGGTTTTATTTGGATTCAGAAGGGGTTGGTTGTTACTTAGCCATCTTTCAGTGGAGTGGAGTGATTTTTGGGTTAGGATAAGGAGCTGGGAGAGGTTGTCAGAGGAGGAGATTATAGTAGGGTCATCTGCATATTGCATTAGAGTGGAGTTAGGGAGTGATGTGTAGAGGTTGTTAGTGAAGATGTTGAAAAGTAGAGGTCCAAGAATGGAGCCTTGAGGGACCCCAGTTTGGACTGGGAGGAAAGGGGAGCAAGCAGTATGTCACCTGACTGACTGAAGTCTGTTAGAAAGGTAGCTAGAGAACCAGGAAGTAGTAGAGTCGGAGAGACTGAAGTCTGATAATTTTGACAGAAGTCTGTTGTGGGGGACAGTGTCAAAGTCTTTAGAAAGGTCAAGGAACAGGCAGGAGCCTAGTTTGTTATTGTCAAGGGTTTTGGAGAAGGAGTGAGTGAAAGATATAAGTGCAGTGGCTGTGCTGTGGTTAGGGCAGAAGCCATGTTGTGTAGGGGTAAGAAGGTTTTCCTGGAAGAGATAATTTAATAGCTGCCTGAGTATATACTTCTTGAATATTTTTCATAATGGTATGTAAGCTTGCATCAAGGAAAGAGGTACACCAGAACACAGTCACATTTTAGATGGGTACAGTATCCCCATAAGGTGACTTGCAAAGCCATTACTTCCAGTTCTAATGGAACAAGGACCACAGCTGAGATAGTATTAGTAGGGTATAAAAGTATGCAGGTCTTCACAGACAGCACACCATCTAATAGTATACTAATTAACACTCTTACTTTGACCTGTAAGTGATTCTCCCTTATTCCTTCCCATCTATAAATAGTTTCCTTGCCTTACATAGCATATCCTAGATTCAGACCTGCTGAATCTAGACTGTCTGGTATCACTGTGCTCTTAGACTAGCCATCTTACATTAAGAGGGCCTCCCTGCACCCTTGTGGCAGAAGTGTGTAGCTCAGGACCCATCTGAGTTGAAGATTGTTAGAGAAAGGCTCAGTTTGGGGCTTTCCCATTGGTAATTGTGCTAAAAGTGTTTAATTTTACCTGTATATAAGCCTCGCATTCATGCTTAGGTTACCAGAGCTGCTCAATGTTTGGCAACTTTAGCTAGAGGTCTGGAGTGCTTCTGTACTGAAATGCAAGGCATCCACTGAATAAAACTGAAAAAATAAACATATTTTAAGCCACCTCTGCACTTTGTTAACTGTATTTAATTGAATGACTGCTTCATTTTTGCTGTTTGTGACTGCTTTTTACTCTGAACTTTGAAATTGTGTTTCATTGCCTGATATAGGCTAGATTCAGACCTGCTGAACCTAGACTGTTTGGTATTGCTGTGCTCTTAGATCAGACATCTTACAATAAGAGGGCCTGCCTGCACCCTTGTGGCAGAAGCGTGTAGCTCAAGACCCATCTGAGTTAGGGATTGCTGGAGAAAGGCTCAGTTTGGGGCTTTACTATTGGTAGTTGTGTTTAAACTGTTTAAATTTGCTTGTATATAAGCCTCTCATTTGCATGGGTTTGCTTTCAGTTTACTGGAGCTGCTCAACATTTGGCAACCTTAGCCAGACATCTGGAGTGCATCTACACTGAAATCCAAGGCATCCACTGAAAAATGAATGAAAAAAATTATATTTTAAGCCAGCACTGCACTTTGTTAACTGTATTTAATTGAACTGCTGCTTCATTTTTGCTGTTTGTGACTAAGTCCAGCTAGCCCACTTCCTTCCCAAATAGCACGTTCAGAAAAATTCTGCCACAATGGAAGGGCAGTTTCCTAGCATTTATCCTGCCATCTTGATTGATATGGGCATCTTGAGGCAATGTAGCAATTGCTTCATGTATACTGACAATCATTTACTCCTAAATCAAACTAACACCCTATGTGAGAGAAGCAAATACACTGTAGAACTAGAGTCAATTCTCTTGTGTAAAACAAACTAGACATCAAAAAGGTTGCCAGCACACATGCTTCACTTCTCATGCAAACCTCACCTCTCACACAAAATAAGTTCGTGACACATAAACCCACATATGCACAGATACCCACTAGAAGCCTACCAAAGGAACAGACACCTCCCAAACGCACACCACCCACACTCACCACTAAGCAAAAAGAAACCACTGCACATATCAACACACACATATCCGTGTCTCAACAAATAAGTCCCTAAGGCAAAACACATCAAATGTCTTGGTCATAGATGACTCCATAGTGAGACATAAAGATGTTCCCCTCACCACACTGGACCATGAGAAGGTCATGGTCAGCTGCCTATCAGGTGCCAGTATCCGATAAATCACACATGCACTCAAGTCACTCAACAACAAGTACTGTTATGACTCTGTCATAGTCCATGTTGGAGTGAATGACTTGAGACATACCTCTATGGACTATATGAAGAGAGACATGATGGAACTCTCTGATTATGTGTTTCAGACAGGATTGTCCCTAACCCTAAGCAGGATCTTTCCCTCACCCAGGATGATGCCACAATATAAACAAAAAAATGACTGATTTCAACAATTGCCTCAGCTTCTGGTATCAGTCCAGAGGGAACCAGTATCTGTCAGCCTCAAAGGATATGACAGACAAACCTTGCTGCTTTGCTGGAGATGGTCTGCACCTGTCCCCCCTAGGCTTTTATATACTGGCAAAGGCATTTGCCTCCCCCATTGTGCCTGTTTTAGGGGGTCTATATTACATTATCGAAACCTGGTAACATTGAACACCAGAAAACCGACACGTAAAACGCGAACTACGGTAACGGAGAATGTACAAAACCACGAAACGTGAAATGTCGAAGTGTGATGGTTGGCCCATCTGCGGTATAGCTCCGTAAGGTAAGAGTGTGATAGTTACGGACCTTAGGGATACGGTGCGGGTTAAGGTAAGCGCATAGATAGTAATGTATGTAAGGTTTAGTGTAGGGTTAGAAGCAGGATTTGGTTTGTGTATGTATGTGTTATATTTATTATGTTTGGGTATGTAGTATGTATCACGCAGTGGTGTTGGCCGACTATGACGGTTCAAAATTTGAAAATTTGCGGTTTAGGGGGTTCGACGTATTTGCGGTTCGGGCTATGTGTGTCGGTGTTGTGGTGTTCAATCTTACAGGTTTTCGATAACGTAATATAGACCCTTTTTAGGCAATGTCAAAACAACAAACTTTCTAATGTAACAAAATCTAATCAAGACAAACTCAAAGTCATGCTGCTTGATGTTAGGAGTTTAAACATGAAACTGCAATCCCTAGAAGCACTCCTCACCTTGGAGGATGCTGACGTCTGTGCAGTTACTGAGACATGGTTCAAGGCCTCTGAGAGCACCTCAGCCATGCAAAGCTCCAATGCCTTACACATATTCAGACCTCAAATGACCATGAAGGAACTAAATGTGCAGGCGTATCCATCTTCATAAAAATAAAATACACTTTGAGACTGCTCTAAAAGCTTGACTCTCTCAAACTACTCCATGTCCAATTAACTATTAGGAAATTACCTTACCGCATTATTGCTAGCTGTAGTGTCCTCACCATGAACAACTAGTATGTTCCCCCACTAGAGGGGACAACATATTGGATTTAATCATCACAAATATGGGCGCCCATTGTACCACACCCGTTATCACTCCCTCCTTGGTCAGATTTGACCACAAACTGATAACCCTGGACATCCTCACCCCTCCACCTCCCCCAGTCAAAGAAACCATAGTCAAAAACCTTTCCAAAGCAAACTTCAAACTACTTGCATCCGAAGTGAAAAGCTGCACTATTCCCTTGCAGACGGATAATGATATCCAGGATGTGGAATCCTACACCAAGGCACTCTATATGCATCTTCAGGATTGCATGGACCATGCTATCCCAAATAAAACCAAAACTCCTTCCTCAAGCAAGAAGAAACCAGTCTGTTGGACCCCAGCCATAAGCAAACTTTACAATAAAAGGAGGAGACTTATACAAAAAAAGGCCAAATCTCAAGTAGAAAAATCAGGCCTGATCAGCATTAGTAAGAAATTGAGGGCCCTCTTCAAGTCAACTAAAGCTAATTTTGAAAAGAAAGTTGCCAAGGATAACCATAAGGCCTTCTATGGCTACGTCAAAAACCTAAATGGCAATGCTCAGGTTTGTTCTGAGCTAGTACAAAATGGAACAAAATACACTGACCCTTCTGACATTGCCAACATCTTGGCTGACAGGTTCAATGCAAATTCCCCCCCCCACCACCACCACCACCTACAGGGCCTATTACCATTCCAGGGGATTGTGTAAGTCCAATTATTACTGATACGTTGGTTAACAAGGCTCTATCTAAAGCTAAAAACACTGCCTCCATGGAACCAGATGGTGTCCCAGGCTGTGTCATACACGAGCTCCAAAAGGAATTAACCCCGCATCTTAATACCCTGTTGAGTCTCAGCCTCTCCACAGGATATGTGCCCATAGAATGGCGCATGGCAACGGTGGTCCCGCTACACAAGGGTGGGGCCACAACTGACCCTGGGAACTACCGACCAATATGCCTGACCAGTCTGATCTGTAAGGCTATAGAGCGAATCATTATGGAACTCATAAATGGAGAGATTGGGAACCTCCAGTCGCTGGACCCCACACAGTTCGGCTTCGTCAAGGGCAGATCATGCCTCCTGAACCTGGCGGATTTCTTTGAGACCGTTACTCAGGCTATAGATAAGGGAAAGGAGGTACATACGGCTTACCTTGACCTTGCTAAAGCATTTGACACCATTCCCCATTCAGGTATTATTGATAAGCTCACCAGCCTGGGCATAAACCCTTACGTCACAAGATGGATCGCAAACTGGCTCTCAGACAGATCCCATAAAGTAAGAGTAGCGGGATCTATGTCCGAATCCAGACCAGTAACGAGTGGTGTGCCTCAGGGCTCTGTCCTGGGGCCCCTCCTGTTTGGCATATACTTCTCAGAAGTACAGGCAAGCATGGAAGGGTTGTGGCTGACAAAGTTTGCGGACGACTGCAAACTGGGTGCTATAATAGAGTCTCTGGCTGACATGGAGATCCTCCAGAAGGGCCTAAATGAGACTGATGCATGGTGTCAAAGCCATGGTCTCAAGCTAAATGCAAAAAAATGTGTAGTAATCCCCTTTGGAAAAAACAGAGTACAAGCAAACTACAACATAGGAGGTAATCCCCTGAAATCTGAAGAAGAAATAAGGGATCTAGGGACCCAAGTAGATAGTCAGCTTTCCTTAGATAACCATGTTGCCAAAGTTGTTAGAAAATCCTTCTATGTGACCCATCTGATCACGAAAGGGTTTGCATCAAGATCTAAGGATGTAATGGTGCCCCCTACTCTTCCCTCATCAGACCCATTATTGAGTACAATTCACCAATTGGAATGTACCTGGCTAGACATCTCCAGCAGCTGGAGAGACCACAGAGGTACCTAACCAAGAGGATTATTGGCCTCAAACAGTTGCCCTATGCAGCACGATTGAAAAAGCTAAGGCTGTTCTCTGTTACATACTGCTTTCTCAGAGGTGATCTCTGTCTAACGTACAGAGCCATGTCCAACCCAGAATTGTTGAACATGCTCCATCTTAGCAAAACCAAATCTACTCGAGCTACATGCTCTAGGGATATAAACCCCAACACAACAATGAATAGAACATGCTGGAGGGATAGATTCCCTTTGCAGAGACTTCCCTTACTATGGAACAGGGTCCCGATCTACATAAGACAGAGCCCCTCACTGTCACTCTTCAAGAGGAACCTTGATGAGTGGATGGGTAACAGAAAGTTCACACCGGGGATCACACCAACAGCACTACTAGATAGGGGCGAAGGATACTAGCTGCTAGTACAAGGGTCTAGGGAACTACTAAAGGGGCAGTGAATACTGTGCAACGTGGCTGGGCTAATATATGCCTTCAGGCAGATAGCCCAGTACCAACCTATGAACCAGGATAAGCACACCACCTATCTTGATTTACTGGAATTCCTTGCCATACACCCCAGCACCTTGTTCATAGGAGATTTCAACTAACATTCCATAGACTGAGGGACATACAACAGCAAAAACATGCTCACCCAGAGGATCCTGGACTTTGTTAACACAAATGCTCGAGAACAGATAGTGTGCACCCTCACTAGGGGCTCTAATGTTCTGGACATAGTACTCACCAACATGGGGGGGGGGGTCACTGTACTTCCCCATGCATGATGCCCTCCCTGGTTAGATCAAACCACAAATCAGTCTCATTTGAAGTAACTGCTGGAACTGACACCCTCACAGGAACACAAATTATAAAATCTTCACCCAAGCTAATTACAGTGTACCAAGCAATGGTATAAAAAGCGTCATACCAACCAAAATCACAGACACCAATGATCACTATGCAGAAGTGTATGCAAATGCCCTGTACAAGCACTTAAGCGACTGCATAAACTCTGCTGTACCTGACCAGATCAAAATCAGGTCTTCGCATAAAAACAAGCCACCGTGGTGGACTTCAAGTATAAACAGATTATATAACAAGAGGAAGAAACTGTTGTGCAAAAGCAAGAGGGATATCATTCTGCAGAGGAAGAGTTCCCTCCTAAGCCTAAACAGGAAAATCAGAAATCTTGTAAAGTCTTCTAAAGCAAATTACAAAACTAAAATCACATCCCTAGCCAAGGATAATCTTAAGGCATTCTTTAACTACATCCGAAGTCTAAAAGAGAATGCTCAGCTATCTACCGAACTGGTTGTAGATGGGATCAGTCATACTACACCAAAAGATATCACCAACCTGCTAGCTGACAGATTCAGTGCAAACTTCACCCTTCTATCCCCACCTACCATATCCACAAGCATACCTGACACCAGCCCAATGCCTAGTATCTCTACAGAAGAGGTCATCTTTGCACTCACCAGGGCCAAAAAACATGGCCTCAATGGGACCAAATAATATCCCAAGTTGTTTACTAAATAATCTAAAACAAGACCTAGCATACTCACTTGGCATTCTCTTTAATCATAGCTGAGAACTGGCTATGTTCCTGCAGAATGGAGAACAGCAACAGTAATCCTCCTGCACAAAGGACGGCCATCAATTGACTATGGGAAGTACAGACCCATAAGTCTAACCAGCCTCATCTGCAAGGCCATGGAAAGAATTATCATGGACCTTATCAACAAGGATATAGGCAACCTCCAAACATTGGACCCAACCTGGTTTAGCTTTGTTAAGGGTAGAGCATGTTTATTAAACCTGTTAGACTTTTTCAAGAATATCACCAAAGCCATGGATGAAGTTAAGACAGTGCCCACAGCCTATCTCAACCTTGCCAAGGCCTTTGACACAATTCCCCACTCTTTCATCATTGAGAAACTTTCCCAGATAGGGCTTAACCCTTATGTAACTAGATGCATAGCCAGCTTACTCACTGACAGACACACTCTGTCACCAGTAGACCCATCACCAGTGGAGTACCACAGGGGTCTGTGCTGGGCCCCTTACTGTTTGGCATCTATTTCTCAGAAGTTCACACCAAAGTAGACACCCTTTGGCTCACCAAGTTCACTGATGATTGCAAACTGGGACCAGTTGTTGAGGCCCCAATGATGTCAACATATTACAAGAAGGGCTAATACAAACAAATGATTGGTGCCAAAGCCATGGTCTAAAACTAAATGCAAAAAAAATACATTATTATTCTGTTTGGCAAAACAGAATTCCCTACAAATTACAATATTGGCAGGACCTCCCTGAGTTCCAACCCAGTGGTGCAAGACTTGAAAACAGAGCGTGATAGCAATCTGAACTTTGACCACCAAGTTTCCACAGTGGTAAAGAAGACCTTCTACATAGTGCACCTGCATAATATTCAGGTCAAGGGATGATATAACTCCACTGTACTCAACCCTCAATCAGACCACTAATAGAGTATAATGCACCCTTTTGCATATACCTCACCAGATATCTGTAGCAGCTGGAGAGACCTCAGAGGTTTCTCACTAAGAAAATATAGTGACTCCAAACCATGACCTACATGGACAGGCTGAAAGCCCTGTCACTTTAATCTGTATCTTATAGTCTGCTGAGAGGTGACTTATGCCTGGCCTACAGGGTAATCTGCAACCCTGGCCTAATGGAAATGCTGCACATCTGCAAGTCAAATAGCTCAAGAGTCACTTTCTCTGGGGATCTCAACATAGCTTGTGACATAAACAGATCATGCTGGAGAGACAGGTATGTCTCCCAGAGACTAACGCTTCTCTGGAATAGACTCCTTATTCACATAAAACAGAGCTATTCACTGACCCTATTCAAAGAACCTAGATAATTGGATGGGAGACCACAAATTTGCCCCTGGGGTGGCAACCATGTCCCTCATGGACAGGGGTAGATGGTGTTGATCACAGACCTGCTCTGTTCATAAATTTGTTCTGTGAGCTACCCAAAAAAAGAACAAATGGGGATACTTGAGATTAACATGTATAGGTGTGCAAAGGCTCTAGGATCACTAGCCTTGTAACCTCCTATGAACCTATGAACCAAAGCCACTGAGTCTTATAAACATTCATGTGTTGCCAGTACCCTTCCTCAGGCCACACCTCCTTTCTCCAGGAGGGCCATACCAGTCAATCATTGAGTAAATTTGTAGATACCCATCCAGTCATCTAGTTTTTCTTTAAACTGCTTAACATCCATGGGAGGTTTGTTCCAGAGGTTTGGGAAGCACTAAATTATATTTTATTGATCTGCTTATGAAGATTTAGATTGCTGGTTCTAGTATTGGTTCACAAATTGCACTTGTGGAGAAATATGAAATCCGAGTTTATTTTTTAATTTTCTGTCATACTTCCTTCTGGAAGGAACTGCTAGTTCTATGCATTTTTCTAAATGAGTTTAAAATTCCTTAGTGAAGCTTACTTTCAGGAAAGGTGCAGTCATAAGGGATTTTAGATACTTCATCAGAGTATGTTGAGGCTGGCATGTCTGTAGTCCTTTTATTCAGTGGGGTTTGCTGAATGATCTTTTGGGGATATAAAATAGATCATCACAAGTTTACAGTCAAATTTCATTGGGGAAGGAGATACTGCAGGAGTAGTGCAAGATGTGGCCATAGTTGGAATAATTAGATAAAAATGTTCTGTCTTCAAGGGTATTTTTTGTTTATTATGCTTACATTGAGGTAGAGGTGTTCCAGGTTATTAAAGGATAGTTAAAGTCACCCAAAATAAAGGAGATTTTGTTTACAGAAAAATCCTTTAGAACATTTAGGAATTTCACATGGCCATAATGGGACAAAGACAACTTTCTGAAATTAGATATTAATAAATAATTAGTCATATCTATCATGCTGTGCAGTTAAATGATTGCAGTTTGTGGGTCCCTGGGGATCTGCCTGGAGGTAATATGCCCCTTGACAAAAATGAAGACTCTATAGCAGTTGCTATTGGGTCTGAAGGCATGAAAATAGCAAAATCCTGGCACAGGCAAAGTATTCATAGGTTCATAGGTGTGTACTAGGTTAATGGCCCTGGAGCCTTCACAAGCCTAGCCCATAGGATTACCCTGGCATCGTGCCACCTGACATTAGTTCCCAGTGCCTCTGTCAAGTAGAGCCCCTGGAGTGATCCCTGGGGTGAATTTTCTATTTCCCATCCACTCATCAAGATTTCTCTTGAAGAGGGCCAGTGAGGTGCTCTGTTTGACATGTTTGGGAAGTCTATTCCATAGCATGGGCAGTTGCTGGGTTATGAACCTGTCCCTCCAGCATGTTCTGTTGATTCTGGTAATGAGGTTGAGGTCTCTGGAGTGTGTGGTGCGGAGGGATTGGGATTTCTTTAGATATAGCATTTCTAACAGAGCTGGGTCAGACATGGCTTTGTAAGTCAAGCAGAAAACGCCTCTAAGTAAGTGATATGAGACAGAGAATAGTTGGAGTTTTTTGAGTCTGTCCACATAGGGTAAGTGTTGATGGTCTAGGATCATCTTTTTGAGGTACTTTTGAGGCCTCTCCACTTGCTGCAGGTGTCTAGTGAGGTACATGCTAAATGAGGCATTATACTCAATGACTGGCCTAATGAGGGAAGAGTAGTGGGAGACAATTACCTCTTTCTTCCTGGATGCAAAACCCTTAGTAATGAAATGTGCCACATAGGAGAACTTTCTGACCACAGTGTCAATGTGGTGGTCAAAACAGAGGTTGCTGTCAGCCTGTGTTCCTAGATCTCTTATAGCACCTTCTGTGTTCAGTGGACTACCATCGATGTGGTAATTCATGGGAACTGAGATTTTCCCAAAGGGGATGACAACACATCTTTTGGCATTGAGCTTAAGGCCATGGTTTTGACACCAGTCGTTGGTCTCATTGAGGCCTTTCTGCAGGATGTCAACATCACTTGGGGCGTTAATAATAGCTCCCAACTTGCAATCATTTGTGAACTTTGTCAGCCAGAGTCCCGTTGTGTTGGCCTGGATGTCAGAGAACTAGACACCAAACAGGAGAGGACCCAGGACCAAACCCTGTGGGACTCATAACTGTTGGCAGTCTGACTTGGAGTCAGCTACTTTCACACTGTGGGTTCTATCTGTGAGCCAGTTTGCAACTCACCTAGTGATATAGAGGTTGATGCCTAGCTTAATGAGTTTTTCTATGATTCCTGAGTGGGGAATGGCATCAAAGGCCTTGGCCAGATCAAAGTAAGCTGTATGGACCACCTTGCCTTCATCCACAACTCTGGAGACTGACTCAAAGAAGTCGACCAGGCTGAGCAAGCCTGATCTACCCTTCACAAAACAAAACTGTGTGGGATCCAGAGTTTGGAGATTCCCTATATCCTTGTTTATTAGGTCCATGATGATGTGTTCCATAGCTTTGCATATCAGACTCGTCAGGCTAATGGAGCAATAGTTCCCAGGGTCTGTAGTCGCTCCTCCTTTCTGGAGAGGGATGACTGTAGCAGTGCATCATTCGGTAGGGACAAAGCCTGAGGTGAGGCTGTGAATGAATAGGGCACACAGGTGTGATGCCAGTTCACTCTGTAGTTCATGTAGAACACAGCCAGGTATATTGTCAGGTCCTATAGAAGCTGCATTCTTGGCCTTGAACAGTGCTGTTGTAACCTGTGCAGCAGTAATACTGGGTGCCTGGCAACCTACTAGTACTGTGATTGGTCCTTTGGGGGGTGATGGGTAAAGTTGGCACTGAATCTGTCGGCCAGTATATTGGCAATATCTTTTGGCTCGGTATAGGAGGTACCATTGTGCAGTAGCTCAGAGCAAATATGGATATTGCCATGGGGATTCTTTACATAACTATAGAAGGCCTTGTGGTTGTCTTTACTATCTGCTACAATTCTGTTTTCATAGCTAGCTTTAGAGGATTTGATGAGGGATCTCAACTTTTTGTTGAGGCTGATAAGGGAGTTTTTCCAGTCTTGGGAATTCACCTTATTCCACATCAGTTTTTTCCTTCTGTTGTAGAGTTTGTTCAAGGCAGGGGACCACCAGGTTGGCTTCCTTTGTTTGGAGAAGAGCATCTTGGTTCTATTGGGTATGGCGAGATCCATGCATTTGCGTACGTGTTTGTACAATGCACTGGTGTATGATTCGGTGGTCATGCAACTATTCTCCATTTGAATGGGTGCCGTGAAGTTAGCCACTTCTGTTTTTAGGAGCCCAAAGTTAGCTTTGGAGAAGTTTTTCATGGTGGTTACCTTTGTGGGGGGGGGGGGTTCCAAGGTGATTAGTTTGTGGTCGGATCTAACCAGGGAGGAGCTGACTATTTGTGTAGAGCAACGGTTGCCCATGTTAGTAATGATGAGGTCAGGGATACTGCTACCTCTACTGGGGGTAAGAATGAGCTGGTCCAGGGCATTGGAATTAATGAATTCCAGTAAACGTTTGGCAAGTGCATTGATACATGAGTAGTTTACCCAGTTAATGGAGGGGTAGTTAAGTCGCCCAGTATGAGAGTGTAGGTTGGCCCCTAATATTCTCTAGGGTGCTTAGGAACATGGAGTGAGAGCCTTGGGACATGTTTGGGGACCTATAGCAGGCTACAACCTGAATCGCTGACTTACCCAATGTTAGCTGCACCTGAAGTATCTCTGATGTGTTATGTTGGGCTACGAGTCTGGAGGTGTGTACATCTTTTATGAATATGGAAACACCACTGCCTTTGGAGCTTTGGTCCAAGTTCTGGGGCTGAAAGATGTGGAATGAGTTATAGCCTGGTAGTGTAGGTGTGCTTTCTGCTGCTTTGAACCAGGTCTCTGTTACAGCACAAATGTCGTTGTTCTCCATTTTAAGGAGTGCTTTGAGCGAGTGCATTTTGAGAGTTAGACCTCTAGCATTGAGCTAGAACTATACAATGCTTATGGGTCCATTTTTAATTAACTCATCTTGCTAGATACCTAACCTGAAACATTCCAGAAATATGACTTGTGTGGAGAATGCTTACTACATCTCAGTTATCATCTGCAATCAGTGCAAATGACTGTCAGCACTGACTGTTAGAATTGTGGGTGACCAAATTCCTCTCCACAATTGTTAATGCCTATAAATACTGGTGGCCTGACTGTGATGTGGCACATTATCTTCTTCTGACAGAGCACCACATCACAGAGTTACACACACACACACACACACACACACACACACACACACACATATATATATATATATATATATATATATATATATATATCGCTCATTTTGTCAACACCTTAATATGCCTGTCTTTCTCAGCCCTCCTATTGTGTTACTGGGCAGCTGTGTCTCTTATTCTTTTCAGTAGGAGTTACGTTTTCCTTTTACTCCTCAGTCATCAGGATGATTGTGTGCTCATCTTGGTACCCTGAATAATTTTAATGTAGTGTGTGACATATTATTCAATCATCTCTATCCAGTCTGTGATTTTTATTACTTTGTATGACATAATATGGTCATGTCTTACATAGGATGTGCAAAATATAAATACGGTTTAAGAACTTGGCATATCTATTGTGGCATAGTTATTTGCTAAAAAATATATATATATATATATATATATATATATATATATATATATATATATATATATATATATATATATATATATATATATATGGGTCTACTTTGATTCACTGAAAATTAATTTCATTGAATTTCAAAACACTCACACCACATCACTGAAAGCTCAAATCACTGAAAACTCATTTCACTGAATCACATTTCACTGAATGTAAGTACTGTTGGGCAAATAAAACGTCTATGCTCTTTTCCCCACTGTAGTGTGCTCCTGGCATTAGTATATTTAGTTTGGGGTGTGTAGGGGGCACAGCCCCCCACAGCGGGGGGAGGGGGGGGGTCTGAGGTCTGAAGCTCAGCTCTGGTAGTGTTTTTGCCTGAGTCTAAAATAGAAGTTGCTACAAAACACTGCATGATAACTATAAGAATAAATCAAAGGATATTAGAAAAGATTTGGAAGAGAGAATGGAAAGGCAATATACAAAGAAACAATGTGAGGGCATCTTTACGTTTCCCAAGTATGCAGCAAAGTTCAGAAAGTTTAGAATTTTTGCATGGAAGTGTTTGCAGATATATTTTACACCCCAACATTTCCGCAGCAGTTAGCAAATGCTGGTGATGTCATAGGAAAGGGACAGGTAAATGGAATATGTTTTTTGGGGAATGTAACAAGTTGGCAGATTTTAGAAATCCCCTATAAAATATTTTGTCACGAATGTTGGGGGAGCAAATGGTTGTTGCGATGACCCTCCACTAGACCAGTAATCCAGGAACCTCAATCCTAACCACTGGCAACAGAAGGGGATGTTCACTGGGAGGATGACAGGTACACGCACACAGTATTTCCAGATACAGCTTTCTGCATCAAGTGCAATTTCCCTTAAGAGCACACAGAGACCACAATCAGTCCAGGGTTGGTTTCTCCCTCTTACAACAGATCCCTAGTAAGACTGCCCACTGGAATTGAGTCCTTAGCCAGGGTTCCAAGCCAAGAGGTCCAACACTTTCTCTGTCCAACCAGTGCTTCGTGTCCCTGCCCAAGTGGCTGACAGACATACTCTTGGAGATTTGTTTTACACACACACATACACACACACACACACACGCACACACACACACACACACACACACACACACACCTGGGAAAGAGTGGCACAGGTTTGCTAGCTATGCCCCTTATACCTTATAGTCTGGGCAGAAAGGGGCATAGCTAGCAAACCTGTGCCAGCAGTAATTACAGTTAGTTGCCTGTTGGATGCCAGGATCCGCCACATAATGCATGCACTCAAGTCACTCCACAACAGGCACAAATATGACTCTGTCATTATCCATGTTGGAGTGAATGACTTGAGACGTAACTCCCTGGACTACATGAAAAGAGACATGGAAGAGCTCTCGGATCATGTAGCCCAGGCAGATATAACCCTAGCCCTGAGTAGCATCCTGCCATCGCCCATAATTATACCATAGTATAAGGACAAAATGATTGACTTCAATAATTGGCTAAGCTTCTGGTGTCATTCAAAGGGGATCCAGTATCTGTCTGCCTGGGATGACATGATCGACAAACCACAATGCTTTGCAAGAGATGGTTTGCACCTGTCATCCCTGGGATTCAGGTTACTGGCTAAGGCTGTTGCCACCCCTATAGTGCCTTTTTTAGGCAAGGTTCAAAAGGCAAAACTACCACCATAATGGGTACAAGCAAGCAAAATCTGAAGGTAATGCTACTCAATGCTAGGAGTCTAAACCTCAAGATGCACTCTCTCGATGCTCTCCTAAAAATGAAGAACATCAATATCTGTACAGTAACGGAGACCTGGTTCAAAGCTCCAGAGAACATCGCTGCAATACCAGGCTACAACTCATACCAGACGTTTCAGCCACCAAACCAGGAACAAAACACTAAAGGTGGAGGAGTGTCCATATTCATCAAGGATATTCACATTTCCAGGCTGGTTGCCCAACACAATGCATCTGAAATTCTCCAGGTGCAACTAATACTAGGTAAGACTGCAATACAAACTGTAGCTTGCTACAGATCCCCCACCATGCCCCAAGATTCTCACTACACCTTTCTAAACATACTGGAAAATATTAAGATACAACCAAACACCATAATACTGGGTGATTTTAACTACCCTGCCATTAACTGGGAAAACTTCTCCTGTACCAACACCTTTGCTCAACGGTTCTTGGAATTCATAAATTCCAATGCCCTAGAGCAACTAATTCATAGTCCCACCAGGAGTACCAATATTCTAGACCTGGTCATTACCAGCATAGGAGAGCGATGATCCACACCAGTGGTCACCCCCTTGTTGGTCAGATCAGACCATAAGCTAATCACCCTTGACATCCACATCCCACCCCACCCCCCCCTTTAAGGAAACCTCCGTAAAAAACTTCTCCAAAGCCAACTTCATGCTTCTCAAGTCAGAAGTAACAAACGTCATGACACCCATGCAGATGAGAAATGGAAGTTCAACTGCTGAATCCTACACTAAGGTGCTGTACGAGCACATTTACTCGTGCATGGACCGAGCCATCCCAAATAGAACCAAGACGCTGTCCTCTAAAAAATAGAAGCCAATCTGGTGGTCCCCTGCCATAAACAAGCTGTACAACAGAAGGAAGAAACTGTTGCAGAAAGAGGAAGAACCCAGGATTCAAAAAACTCCCTCACCAGCTTCAGTGGAAAGCTGAGATCCCTCATAAAATCTTCCAAAGCTAGTTACAAAAAACAAAATTGCCAAAGATTCCAAAGACAATCACAAGGTATTCTATAGCTATGTCAAGAATCTAAATAGCAATACTCAGATCTGCTCTGAGCTACAGCAGAATGACACTAGATATACTGATCCCAAGGATATTGCCAATATCCTGGCAGATAGATTCAGTGCCAACTTCACCCTCCTCACACTCCCTAAAGGCCCATCTCTATACCAAAAGAATGCCAAATTCCAGTAATCACAGCCACTCAGGTAAAAAAACACACTCTCCAAAGACAAGAATATAGAATCCATGGGACCAGACAACATCCCGGGCTGTGTACTGCATGAACTACAAAATGAACTGGCACCTCACTTATGTGTCATGTTTAATCATAGCCTCACCTCAGGATTCATGCCCACAAAGTGGCTCACAGCTACAGTCATCCCACTCCACAAGGGGGGATCCACTTTGGATCTCGGGAACTACTATCCCATCAGTCTGATGAGCCTGATCTGCAAGGCCATGGAATGTATTATCATGGAACTTATAAACAAAGACATTGGCAACTTTCAAACCTTGGACCCCACCCAGTTTGGGTTCGTAAAAGGGCTGATCTTGCCTCCTGAATGTGATCGACTTCTTTGAATCAGTCTCCAGAGCCGTGGACAAGGGTAAGGTGGTTCACACAGCCTACATGGACCTTGCCAAGGCTTTCAACACTATCCCCCACTCTGGAATCATAGATAAACTTACTAAGCTAGGCATTAATCCCTATGTCACTCGATGGGTTGCAAACTGGCTTACTGACAGAACACACACAGTAAAACTATCCGACTCCAAATCCAGCTCCAGACAAGTGACAATTGGTGTACTACAGGGTTCTGTCCTGGGACCACTCTTGTTTGGCATCTACTTCTCTGAAGTACAGGCCAACACTAAGGGACTCTGGCTTACAAAGTTCACAGATGACTGCAAGCTGGGAGCCATTATTGAATCCTCAAATGATGTGGATATACTACAAAAGGGCCTTTCCGAAACAAATGCCTGGTGCCAGAACCATAGGTCCAAGCTAAATGCCAAAAAATGCATAGCTGTCCCATATGGGAAAAACCACATACCTGTGAACTACCACATAGGTGGCAGTACACTAAACATCGAAAGTGTGATAAGAGACCTAGGGACACAGGTGGACCGTGGTCTCACCTTTGATAACCACATAGCCACAACAGTTAGAAAATCCTTCTACATGGCACACCTCATCACTAAGGGCTTTTCATCCCTCTGTATTCATCCCTCATTATACCCATTATAGAATACAATGCCCCATTTTGTATGTACCTCACAAGACATCTGCAACAATTAGAAAGGCCACAGAAATACCTCACAAAAAAAATCACAGGCCTAAAGCAGATGCCTTATGCTGACCATCTAAAGAAACACCAGCTATACTCTGTCACATATCGCCTACTCAGAGGCAATCTCTGCCTAACATACAAATCCATGTCAAACCCAGAATTATTGGACATGCTGCGCTTAAAGAAATCCCAATCCCTCTGAGCCACATGCTCCAGGGATCTTAACCTTGTCATCACGATGAATAGAACATGCTGGAGAGATAGGTTCCTGACCCAGAGACTTCCCATACTCTGGAATAGGCTTCCCATACATGTCAAGCAGAGCACCTCAATGGCCCTCTTCAAGAGGAACCTTGACGACTGGATGGGAGATAAGAAATTCACTCTGGGTATCACATCAGTAGCCCTGCTAGACAGGGGTCCAGGAAAGTAAATAAATATTTGTGGGAAGCAATAGCCAGGGAATCATTATGGCTAGGCTTGTATAGGTCCTAGGGCCGATAGCCTAGTACCTACCTATGAACCAATAAACCTATAATACAAATGGTAGTTTGACCAAGAGCAAGGCTATTAGGAGTGCCCTACAAATTGTTACCAAATAAATATCCAAGTACTCTCAAAACTTAAATATCTATATACAGATCAGCCACAATGAATAGTTTAAATATATTTAATAATAAATAATAAAAGAACAATACAATACTAAATACATATTCACAGTGACATCAGAGTTCAAAATCACAGGAAATATTTAAACCAACATTGAAGGACACTCTCAAATAAAGAAAAAGAATATATAAACTAAGCTTCACTGTATTCCTGACTGACTCTAAGAGAATTATACTGTTCCCTAGAAACTTACTTCATTAGAGCAAGGCAGGTGCTGTGGTGAATGGTTCTTGTCAGGCAGAATGCTCTGTCTCACTAGGAGACTTCTCAAATTAGTATCTAAAATATTACTGCTGGGACAGCTTGCAGAATGACATCATTTCTGGTCATCTGACTTCTAGTTCCCTGGTCAAAATCCCCATTTCTAGAAGCTGGCAGCATTTAGCATCTACCTGTAAAAATATACAGACAAGGGCTTTTCCTCAGATCTTTGACAGATGCTGGAAGTCATAAAACAATTGTATTCCTTCATGCTTCAAAAGTAGCAATTAGTTCACTCCAAGGACAATACAGAAAGCTTCCTATCACATACTCTATGTCTCTAGCTGCACTGAAAACTTGAGAGGTAGCCCCTTTATTAAATAAGTAATTTAATTTCTGGTATTTTTCTAAAGTTTACTAGACTGAGGTTAACCTCCTGTATCCCAATTTCCACTGTTAAAATATATACATTTAAACACGAAAAACGAAGTAGAATGCCAATACTGCTAGAGCCACAGATGTCAGCAACAGTACTTTATTATTAAAATCCACAGATTTACACCGACAAAGGTCGGTGTAAATCTGTGGATTTTAATAATAAAGTACTGTTGCTGACATCCGTGGCTCTAGCAGTATTGGCATTCTACTTCGTTTTTGTTTTTTTTGTGCCAGTCATCCTTTTTGTATTCGTGGTGATATACATTTAAACAGTTACAATAGTCCATGTAAACTTCTGTTGTCTTCCAGTAGGGCACACTGTGGATACATTTTAAATACAGCACTTTTACAAATACCTTTTCAACACAAACATCTGTACAGAGCAGTTTGATATACACATAACATACATTTCTAATACATTTATAACACAAGTACAGGCTACCACAGAAGGTCTTTGGCTAATGAAGTTCGTGGATGACTGCAAACTAGGAGCCATAATCAAAACTCCTAACGATGTGGTCATCCTACAAAAGAGCCTCACTGAGACAGATGCCTAGTGTCAAAGCCAGGGCCTCAAGCTCAATGCCAAAAAGTGCATTTGTCATCCCTTTTGGTAAAAAATCTATACCCATGAGCTACCACATAGGTGGTAGTCTACTTAACACTGAAAGTGTGATAAGAGACCTTGGGACACAGGTTGACAGTAGTCTCTCCTTTAATAATCACATCACCACAGTAGTCAGGAAATCCTTCTATGTAGCACACCTCATCACAAAAGGTTTCTCATCCAGGAAAAAAGAGGTCATTGTTCCCCACTACTCGTCACTCATTAGACCCATTATAGAATACAGCACCCCTTTTGGTATGTACCTCACAAGACATCTACAACAACTGGAAAGGCCACAGAAATACCTCACAAAAAGGATTATTGGCCTCAAACAGATACCCTATGCAGACCATCTCAAAAAACTCCACCTTTACTCCATTGCATATCGCCTACTCAGAAGCGATCTCTGCCTAACATACAAAGCTATGTCAAACTCAGAGTTGTTGGATATGCTGCACTTAAAGAAATCCCAATACCTCCGAGCTACATGCTCTAGGGACCTAAACCTTGTCACCACAATAAACAGAACATGCTGGAGGGGTAGATTTCTGTCCCAGAGACTTTTCATACTCTGGAACAAACTACATATCTATATCAAACAAAGCTCCTCATTAGCACTCTTCAAGAAAAATCTTGATGATTGGATGGGAGATAGGAAGATCACCGTGGGGATCACTTCTGTGGCTCTGCTCGACAGGGGCACAGGAAAATAATTTTCTTGGGTGGCGAAAGCCAGGCTACCTTTTTGTCTAGGCTTATATAGGCCCTAGGCCAATAGCTTAGTACCTACCTATGAACCTATGAATCTCTATCATGGTGAGGTTTCAAGGTGTTAACATGGTATAATTTGTGTACATACCTTCTGCTTAGCAATTCTACCATGTAGTTAACAGCACTGACCTTCCTTAGCACGTTGAAGCCTCCCTTCCAAGCTGCCTGCAGCTTATTGTGTCTGATAGGAATGAGAACCATGAACTGCTGCCCTACAGCATACTCTCTGGCTCGAGTGTTCCTGTAATACCAGACCTTCTTCTGCTGTTGGGCTTTTGCCAGGTTCTTCTGGGCCAAGCAAATGTGAAAGAATAGGGCCAGTGCCAAATGAGAGTTGCCAAATAAATATAAATTTATTAAATAAGCATTTTCAAGCAACTAAGGGTGCCAAACACCCCCAGTAAAGCACAAAAGTGCTCCAGAAAAGGAAGCAAACCAGTTCCAGCTTTACTAGCCTTCTTCAGTGCATAAACAAAATCAGAAAAAAAGTAACATCAGAGCAGCATTATTTATAGCATCTTAATTACAGACAAATCAAGTCATTATACATTAAATAGATTCCTATTCAAGACATATTTAAAGATGTTCATACAAACCAGGGCTGAAAAGGCCACCCAAGTTAATTATCCATTTTTTTTCCTTATTATTTAAAATTGAATGCCAACTACTTTTAAAGGACCTAACTCCTTTAATTTTATCAATGACCGTGAAGTAAAAGAAAGCAGAAGGATGTTTAAGTGTGTGTTTGTAAAGTGCACTAGTAAGTTTACGATTCCTGATATCACTCATGTGTTCCAATATCCTGATCCATAATGGTCTGGATGTCTGACCCACATAAAAAGCTGAGCAAGGACAAGAAGCCAGGTACACCACCCAATCTGAACCACAATTGGCCAGAAACTTGATATCAAAAACTCTATCAGTGTTGGGGCTAGTAAATTCCTTAATTTTGAAGACTCTAGAACAATGTGTGCAATGACCACATGGATATGTACCAAACAATTTGCAGCTTGTTGTATCTGACAGGAATGAGAGCCATTATCTGCTGCCTCACAGCACACTCTCTATCTTGAGCATTCCTGTCATACCACATCTTTTTCTGTTGTTGGGCTTCTGCCAGGTTCTCCTGGGCCAAGCCCATGAGTTCCCTGAGCCTTGTCTTGAGGTTAAGACATATGCCACAACAGATTCCTTGTGGGATTCACACTCACCCTCCCACTCATCGTGAATCAACTCTAGAGGTCCTCTCACCCTCTGCAAATACAGCAACTCAAAGGGTGAAAAATGTGTGGATTCCTGAGGCACCTCTATGTAAGCAAACAACAGATGGGGTAAATATTTGTCCCACCTCCTCTTCAACTGGTCTGCAAATGCCCATAGCATGATCTTTAGTGTAGAGTTTAACCTCTCCACAAGGCCATTAGTCTGGGGATGGTAGGGGGTGATCTTTAGGTGCTACTCCCACAGACAAGTCAGCAGGTCTGACGTGAAATTATCACCTCTGCCAGTCAGTATTTCTTTTGGGAAACCTATCCTGCTGAAAATCTCTAACAAAGATTTGCCACCTTTTCTGCCTCATTGGAGGACAGAGTCACCATGTCAGGGTATTTGGCAGCATAATCTACTACCACTAGGATATACTTCTTCCCTGTGGAATTTGGGGTACTCAGAGGCCCCCACACTATTCATAGCTATCCTCTGAAATGTCTTCTCAATCACAGGCAAAGGTATCAAAGGAGCTTTGACCTTGTCTCCTGCCTTGCCCACCTTTTAGCACTGCTCACAGGTCCTGCAGTGCCCTGTTACATCCCTGGAAATCCCAGGCCAATAAAAGTTCTGCATAATATGTCTCTTGGTATGCTTTATGCCCATTTGACCTGCCAAGGGAATGTCATGAGCTATGGCTAAAAGTGCCAGATAGTAGTCTGTGGGCACTACCAACTGCTGTATTCTCTCACCCTCTAGCCCTCCTTCAGGGGTCCACTCTCTATTCAGTAATCCTTTGTCCCAGTATACAGATTTCTCCTTTCCTTGAGAATCATGTACCTTCCTAGCTACCTCCCTCAAGCCTTGTAATGTAGGGTCTGAGAGCTGAGCCTGACTCAACTGTCTCATTGTAACCCTTCCCAGCTCCCCTTCCACAGGATGTCTGGTATCCTCTGGTAGCTGTGCCTCACTGTCAGCCTGGGTACTACTACTCACCTCTGCCCTTGCAGTTACTCTGTCCAAGGGAACATCAGTACCCACCAGCAGCTGTGGATCACCTTCAGTCTCACTGCTACAGGGCAGCTCCCTCCCTAAAGTAGCCACCTCACCAGTCCTGGCTTTAAATGTGCAGTCTGTCTGGGTCCCTCAATTTATAGATTATAGTTCAAAAATCACAGGAAATATTTAAACCAACATTGAAGGGCAGTCTCAAATAAATAAAGAAAAAGAATATCTAAACTAAGCTTCACTATATTCCTATCTGAATCTAAGAGAATTATAGTGTTCCCTAGAAACTTGCTTCATTAGAGCAAGGCAGATGCTGTGGTGAATGGTTCTTGTCAGGCAGGATGGTCTGTCTCACTAAGAGACTTCTCAAATTAATATCTAAAATATTACAGCTGGGATAGCTTGCAGAATGACATAATTTCTAGTCACCTGACTTCTAGTTCCCAGGCCAAAACCCCATTGCTAGAGGCTGGCAGCATTTAGCATCTACCTATAAAAATATACAGACAAGGGCTTTTCCTCCGATCTTTGGCAGATGCTGGAAGTCAAAACAATTGCATTCCTTCATGCTTCAACAGTAGCAATTAGTTCACTCCAAGGACAATACAGAATGCTTCCTAACATAGACTCTATGTCTCTAGCTGCATTGAAAACTTGAGAGGTAGCCTCTTTATTGCAGCCTATAAAGTAATTTAATTTCAGATATTTTTCTAAAGTTTACCAGACTGAGGTTAACCTCCTGTATCCCAGTTTCCACTGTTAAAATATAAACATTTAAACAATTACAATAGTGCATGTACATTTCTGTTCTCTTCCAGTAGGGCACACTGTGGATACATTTTAAACCCAGCACTTTTACAAATACCTTTTCAACACAAACATCTGTACAGAGCCGTTTGACATACACATGACGTACAGTTGTAATACATGTGTAACAAAAGCATCTTGTATAAATCATTTTGATATTCACCAATGACATAATTATTTAGAAAAGTCCAGCTAGCACATCACAGTTGTTACTAAGGAAATGATTCTTCTGAGCTACAGTATATGATCAGAATTGTTCAGAAATAGTGAGGCTTTACTCAGTTTAATGTTATTGGCAGCACAAAAAAAAAAACAATTTCTTGAAATTGGAAAGCAAAATCTAAATCAAACTGAAGTATTGACTAGTGTAATGGAGATAAAATAACTGGAAGTGGAATTTTTAGAAAAGGGAAGGAGTAAATTATGTAAAAATAAATGGTATTTGTGGGAATAGTGCATGCAGTACAATGTTTAGGAGAGTACAATTTAAGCGAAGGCAGGATTTGAAAAATTTGTATAATACTAGAGTGAATTAGAATTGTAAATAAAGTATACTGCATAAAAATAGCAAAATAAATTTTAGTATAGTTTATTTTCTATTACTGTGTATCTACCTAAGTCATTTTTAATGTTATGGTTAACAAAAATGATTTAAAAAAAGAACATAATCCCAGAATGTGTTCAGCTGCACAACAGTCAGCAAAACACTGTCACTGAAGGAATGATCTGTGAAGAAATATTATGTTAGCAGCTATACTCAGCAGTGTGGGCAACTTTCCAGCAATTTAAAGAGTTAGCTGGATTGATTCCTTGAAAAATATTACTAATAGGAATGCAAGAACAGAAACTATTAAACACTGCCAAAGTTTTGACTCATGTAATTCTCCTTTCTCATGATGCTTCTAAGCTGAAAATAGGAATAATGACACCATGATAATTTAATAGAATAGGGAAATAATCAGCCAGTGCTTCCAGTCACATAATGACTTTGATAAAGGCATACAGAGCTATAGATGTGTTAAGGCACATGATGCAGAAACTAAGTTTTGTATCTGATTATGCTCCATTATTTTGACAGGCTTAAATGTGATGCCTTCGTACTTCAGCATGAGATGATTTATATGTATCACTTTCTTTGTGACACTAACATATTTCAGATGTGAAGCCTATGTTTGGTTTCATTTCAAGGAAGCTTCCTGCAAGAGATATTTACTATCAGAGCTGCACAAAGCTACATTAGGATATGATTTAAAATATTTTCTTAAGCAGCACTGTGGTAGGGGTAGTGTTGCCTTGTGTCATGCTGTGATGCTGCTTGTAATAACTTTATATAATATATAGTCTCCCACATGCCTTTCAGCTCTTTTCCACCACCTGCTTTGAAGTAGCAAACATATGTCCTTCCATTACTTAGTGTTCTATTCGCAGTCCTTCAATATTATAGTTCTGAAATGCCACATGATACTGTTTGATGATTTTCTGAAAAAAATGGTTATATTTTTTTTGCTTATGATTAAAGGCCCCTTCATGCATTGGCAGGAACTCAAGTTCACTTGTAACCACCAAATTCAGGGTAAAGACTTTCCAATGCGGGTTGTTCTTTTTGTGATGCAAGCAGTTCAGCTTGCTCATTTTGTCTTGCCTTTAGTTAAGCCACATGAGCAGAAAGCTCTTAAGATTATCTTTTATGCAAACATCTAAAAATGCAGTATGCTTTGAAAAGTCTTAGGAGACATGTATTACCCTTACTTCAAAATACCTTTTTTTTCTTTCATTGTTTGTCCTAAAAAGTACTAGCAGTAACACTGCAGAGTGCAGACTTATCTAAAGGAAGACAAAGCACAAGGGATCTAAGATTTTTAGCAAATCTGGCTAGTGCTGGATACTGTGATGGAAACTACTATTAATTACCACAATGGTGCACCACATAATGCAATCAGGACTTCAACAGAGAGCCGTTTATGTGATGAAGGCTTGTAATTATTACAACACAGTACAAAAGGGCACAGCTACTGAAACTAATGAAAATTAGAAAATTGCATCATTTTAACTCACTCAGATAATTCAAACAATGATCACAGAAAAAGAAAAATGTAAGTAAAAAAAGAACATAATTAAAAAGATTAGGACTACAAATTTAAAATGAGGCAAAAGGAAAAGAATCCATCATAAGGAGCAAAAATATGGCATCCTGACCTTTGATATTCAATGTAATGACTATACAGGGAGGTTCCAGTGTAAAATGTGTATTCTAAGTACTGTAGTGGTCAGATAATAAGGTGTGTCTAAACAATATAACTGGTCCCTCTGTGTGATCTTACCTGATAGACAAAAAAGTGGTAACAAGATAATAAAAGTGTTCATGCTGTAACAAAATTTATTTATTTATTTAACATTTCTTAACCGGGAAAATCTAACTTGGAACGAAGCCAACTTTTAGTGGAAGCCCGGGGAGAAACACTCCAGATGTATGTCTTTCTAACATGAGAGGAAACTGGAGCACTCGGAGGAAACCCACATGAATGCAGGGAGGACATGCAGACTTTGCACAGAAGGCACCTCCGCTGAGAATCGAACCAGAGAACCTCTTGCTGTGAGGTGACAACGCTACCACTGCACCACTGCACCATCCAAAAATGGCAGACAGAAACATACAATAGGCAAGGAAGCACGAGATACCTGTTCAGTATCTAAAAACTATACACTATTATGACTTTATTGAACTACTTGTATAAACTATGTCAAATCATAATCTTTGTAATCAATGTAATCCTCTAAGATGTTTGAAAGTTGTGAAACCCATCTAATTTGTGAATTGCCTCTGAAGCTTTTCTCCCCAGGCCTCCACTGAAAATGGGCTTCTGCTCAGTTGGACTATCCTGGTAAACAAATATTAAATAAATAAACAAATAGGACATTTTTGTCAAATAACCAGAAAGATAAACAATTTTGCTATTATTGTAATAATAAAAATTGTAAGCCCACAAGACAGTAAGAAGAAAAGTTGCATAATTGTGGAAAATTGGCACAAATGAACATGTCACAGTATTATGTATTCCTGAGTAAAAAGTTAAACTTTTCCTAAAAATATGAAATGGGTTTCTAAAATGGAAACCTAGTTTCAACTGTTTTAATTGTTAAACAATTATTTAAAGAATTGTTTACATCTGGTTTTCTGACAAATAATAAAGAAGGACATGAAGAATGATACTGGGCAACAGTATCAATTATATGAAGCAAATATTTCAATAATTAATAACTGTCTGCACATAAATTATTACAAGCCAGAACACTTAAACATAAGTGTATACTAGAAAGAGTTTGTTAGTATTAAGTTAGTTTATGCGTAGTGTATGTTAAGTAAAGGAAAAGGACACTTGGCATTTTTGTGTAAGAAGAACTGGTTGCAGATGTTTGTGTCAAAGTGAAAAAAAACAACGCTAGAGCTAAAGTGTGGTGAATAAGTTCATCTAATGAAGAAGTTCTGAAATGTTTGTAGAAGTGGTTTGAAAAGAACTACATACAATGGTGTCTGGTGTAAAGACCACCAGTTTGGTGAATCCAGCTGTTTCTCTGAAGTTCTTTAAGAGTCAGCTCTGACATTCATAAAGGGATGAAAAGACCAGAAAGAAAAAAGAAAATTGGACTGCACCTACTGATCTAACAGTAAAAGGACAATTCAACTTACGTACATTGTATTTCAAGTTAACTAAATTGTATTTCAAGTTAGGGTTGGGAGGGTGGCCTAATGGTTAAGGTGTTTGCCTTTCAAACACAAGGTGCAGTGTTTGAGTCTCACAAGGGATAACTGGCTAGGCTTAAAATGGCTCGCAAGGGCAGTTAGCCGAGTACTAATCTATGAACCTATGAACATACTACTACCGAACTCTGTCTACTGCCATTAGAGTGGAAGAATTAATGGCCTTCCTAAATGTTGGACGTGTTCACAAAAAGTTATCTAGCATCTAATTACAACAAATAATACTTGATAATTCCAAGAAATCCATATCCATTAATATTCACAAAGGCTTGTCTGTATATAGCAGACTGCATTTGTGTGAGTTCTGAACTCTTCACTTGACAAAGACTAACAGAAAATCTTCTGAAAGATTTGAACATTGCGGTATATCTAGATTTCTCATTAGTCAGTAACTTACAGAAAGTGCCATACAGACTGCAAATGTATGATCTGAGTTTAGCAAGTAGATTGAATGTCTGGGATATGTGATAGATAAAATAGAATTTGTTCTTCAGCTGGAAGCAATTCATGGTGTGACCCCCAAGTTCTGTGAAAAATTTGCATGCATTCCCTGACTTGGTAAACTACTATTGAAAGTTTGTACCTTACCAGAATACAGTACTGATATTCTTGTACATGCTGAAAAAGCTTCCTTGGTATTGGAATTACCAGGAACACAAAGCATTAAAGCATTCATAATAAAACATGGCTGCATTATGAGCAAGACCTAACATTTACTCTAGCTCATGATAATTCTTTATATAGAGCTAGTGTTGTGATTCAGCTTGTTATCCCATCTGGGGAGGAAGGACTTACTAGAATGCTATCTCTTGCTGAGAAAAACACCTATGTGTTGGAAAACAGGCTCTATCTTTGATAGGTGAGGTAAAGAAATGTATCAGTACCTTTGAGGCATAAGACTTTAATAAGCTAGATATAGCCTATAACCCATTGTTAACACTAACTGATGGATCATTCACTGTGGCTGTAGCACATGCTCAGAGATAGGAAAATATCTTGTCAATCTGTAACTTTCAGTATGAATAAAGAATGTCTAAAAGTCATGGCAATGCAGTTGGTCTCTTAAATAAAACATTATCAGAAATATGTGATAAAGCAAAAGATGGTCTTACAGAGTATATGAATGTTCTTTTAGACAACCACTTTAAAGAAATTCCCCTGAAAATTTGAAATAATAAAAGAATGATTAGAAAAGACAAAGACCTCTCAAGAGTATTAAAATTCATGACTTCCAATATGGCTGCACGCTGATCAACAGCTTAACTTCAGCTCTCCTTGTGTTAAAAACAGAAACTGAGAAATAACAGCTACTGTAATTGTCATGTTGGATAAAATTCAGTGACTGCTTAGTAAGTACACTGTATGGATGCCAGAAAAGAAGATATTTAAAGAAAGTGAAAAAATTTAACCAAAAAAGGTAAAGAGAAAACATTGGCTGGGAAGAATCCTGCAGCTGTTCAGCAAAAAGAAGATCAAGTTTCAGCTCTGGAACGAGATGAGTTCCAGACATTTAGAGGAAAAATTAAATCAAATGTACTCAGAAGTGACTAAATTAATGAAACATCAAATGAATATAGCAACTCAAACAACAAAAGGCTGAAAAATAGAAGAAGCTTTTTGAGTAGCTGTTCAGATGAACTGATAAAACTGCAAAAAATCATAGCTTGAAATGAAGAAAAAGCTGGCTGACTATGAGCCTTCTCAAGAAAAGCTGTTTTAAAAGAGTTGGAAGACAGAGAATGCAGAGAAAACCTTAGATTTTCTGCTTTACCAGAGGAAATTGGAATGAACAGATTGTATTTTATGAAAGCACAAATAAGCAACTAGACTGATATTTCACAGCAGGATTTGTTACCAGAAATGGCAAATTGGGTGTTTGCCCCAAACTTAGCCAAGAAAAAGCAACCAAGTCCTATATTAGTAAAGATTCAATCATATCAGCAGAAAGAGTTGATCTTGGAAAACTGACAGAAAAGTACTAGAAAACAGAGACAACACAGTGTTTGTAGAAATTATTATTCACTGTACACCAGGCATAAAAGAAGGAAATTTATCCCAGCAATCAGGGAATGTTAAGAGGCAGGTGTGAAATTCAAGCTGATGTATCCATCTGTCTTCTGAATATTTTTTACCTGGAGGAGCAAAAACATTTTTTTGGATGCAGAACAGGCTAATGAGGAAATAAAAAAGTTTATCCAACAAAATTTAGCCAGCAAAAATAAAGGACTCTGCTTCTCATTGTTCTGACAATAAAGCTCACAGATAGACTTTCCAGTGAAATCTATTCCAATCTTACAAAGGAAAATGCTTGAGAGACAGAAAAACACACAAGAGTTGTTGACTAGAAGAATCAAGTGTGCATTAGACTGGTGATGGGAGACAGAGATTAACAGGATGAAGACCAGCAACACCAAAATTAGGGAATAAATGAGAGACTATAAAGCATCAGTCACATTTGTGAAGTATGGTTTTCCAAGAAAATGTGGGTATTAAAAGACAAGTCTTTTGCTGACTTTGTTAAACTTGTGGGTAGACTATAAAGCATATACCTCAATGTATGTCATTAACATTTATAAGATTACTAAAAGGGAAAAATAACTGTAAGTAAAACAATTCTTATTAGCATATGTATAAAACATTTCATGATATAAAATGCATGTTATATTGTAAAGCAGTTTTGTACAGTGTGTATCAGGGAAATTTTAAATGTAGGAGGGGTCTTTTCAGTGAGGGTTGTATGTGTTAAAGATGTTAAAGTAAAAGAGTACTTTTCACTTGTAATAAATAATAAAATATAATAATATATAAAATAATAATAATAATAAAATATAATAATATAATAAAATAGGCTTTGCACTATGACAAGAGAACAAAAGCTGTAGTGAAGCAATATAAAGCTAATATCTTGTGATCTTGGGCTGCTGGGCTGAGGAGTGGGGTATACAATTGCATTAATTATATTAATAGTAGAATTATGATAATTTATTGTATTTTTACAATGGTGGATATCTAGATTAATGCCCTTAGCTTAAGCTATAAGCAAGTGTTTTTGTAAAACAGCAGGCTTGAAAATAAGACAAAAGGATGAAAACCATGAAAAATGCTAAGTTCTTTCATCTAAAAGAAATTATTTTTTCAATTAGCCAATGTTCACAGTGGGAGTCAAGTCATCTGCAGCTGAAGGCATTTGTACATTCTATTCTCTGAAATTTACAAAGATTCCTTCAAGCATCTGCAGAGATATTAGTTTTTTTTTCTCATTGTTAACAACTTTTGCATGGAGACATTTGTTTGCAAGTACAATCAATTAATTAAGTGAGTTCTAAGTGTTTTTTTTTTTTTTTTTTTTTTTTGCTGTTGGAAATGCAAAATGTAAAAATACAATAGCAAGACATTCAGTGAAAACTATTGTCTGAAATTATTGGAAGTGAATAAGAGATATCAGCCTCCCTAGCAGCCTGAATACTTTAATTCATTTAATAGAACAGTGTATAATTTAGTTGCATTTATAGATATCCAGTACACTTTTTCCTAGGGCTAAATGTTAATGTTTTTTGAAAGCATAAAAGCTGCTTTTCACATTTGGGAGGGGAATAGAGATAAGAAAAGAACAGACACCATTCAGTGTAAGTGCAAACAAAGGCTGTAATATTTTCTAGCATGGAAAACCTTAATTTTAAGTTAAGTAATGCCTGTGGATACAGCTGTCAATTTAGGGTAGCTATTCCTATAAGGATAATTCAACTTCATTTTTTGAAGATGTACATAGTTTTGTGTGTTTGTTGTAAGTTAATAGGAGATGGGGTATTCTGAAAATGTATTTAATTTTTTGTTTGAGGGTTTTAGTCTTGAAAAATGTGACATAGGTTCAAAAGGAGAAAAGAAACAACTGCATTAAAAAAACAGCCTGCCTAATATTATTGTTTGCATGTAAGACAAAAGTTGTAAATGTTTTGAAGTTTTGAGAAGAGACTGAACCTGTACATATCGGGATGAATAATGCCTCAGCAATTAAAAGAAAAAGTTGCTTTAACCCCCCCAATCCATCCAGTACTTAATATGTTGGAAAGGGTAGTCAATGAGGATGATTATAAACTACAGTCAAGTACCAGAAATACAAATACACACAGTCTTAATTTAAGCAAAAAAGAGAAGGAGCTTTTTAATTAATTATGTGTTGATGATACAGTAATAATTATGAAGCCAGACAAAGGTGGGGGGATTGTGTTATTTGACTCTTCAGACTATTCTATAAAAATGTTTGAAGCATTGAATGATAATGAAACCTATACTTCAGTTTCGATAAATGAAGTTAATATAGGTTATCAAAGAATAGACTCATTTTTGGAAGAGTATATTTTAGATCAGAGGATTTCTTTAGATACTTACAAAGCTCTAAAGGTGTCTAACTCTTTTATCCCCACCATCATTGGGATTCCCAAGGTCCATAAAGATCTTATAAACCCTCCTTTTAGATTAATTGTGGCCTGTAGAGGGTCTAAAATGTACCCAGTAGGGGTGGGTATTGAACATTCGTTAAAAAGGCAATGAATTCGGTACAACACTTAATTAAAGATTCATGGGACTTTTTGGGAAGGTTAAAGTATGAGATCTGGTCTGAGGATTTGACATTTTTAACTATTGATCTGGTTAACTTATTCTTGACAATTCCTAGACAGGAAGGTTTAGAATATTTCCACAATGGTATTAGAAGGTTTACAATTTTTTCTAATGACAAAATTAGCCTGATAGTGGAAATGATGCCCTTAGTTTTGGACTTCAATTACATCTACTTTGAGGGGGAGGTGTACAAGCAAGAAAGAGGAGTGGCTATGGGGGTTTCCTGTGCCCTTATATATGCCAATATGGTGATGGTGGAGTGGGAAACCAAACATGTTTTTGGTTCTAGGTACCAGGCCTCCATGAAGTTATACATCAGGTTCCTGGATGACGTATTTATCTTTTGGAAGAGGAAAGAGAGAGAGAGAGAGAGATTGTAGATTTTGTAGACTATTTGAATGGTTCTACCAATTTTTTGAAGTTCACTTTCAATTACAGTCAAGACAAAATTAACTATTTAGACATGCTAATTATAAACACTAGGATGGAATTTAAATCCAGGATTTTTAGGAAACCTACTTCCAGTAACTCCTATTTAGACTTTCAAAGCTGTCATCCTTTGACCGAAAAAAGAAGTCTTGTCAAAGGGCAGTGTATAAGAGTTGCTAGGATGACTTCACATCAAGCAGATTTACCAAAGGAATTAGATATTGTCGAGGACATGTTTTCTAGCTAGGGGGTATCCCCAAAACTTGGTTAAAGAGATTAGGGGTTATGTGCAATCCCAATGGGGGCTTAAGTATAAATCCATATTAGGCACAGGGTTATTCCCCACCATTCAGAACAAAGGAGATGAGAACTTTAGGAAAGCATTGGTGGTTGAATCTGGTCCCCAGTCAGAAGAAATTAAAAACATAGTAAGATCTGGTTGGAATATTTTGAAATTGTATCCAGAAATACATCAAACTCTAGGGAACAACCCTTCCTTCAGTCACAAAATGGGGAGGAATTTGAAGGTGAGTTTTGAATGGGGATTTAGAGTTAGGCTGGAGATAGCAAGGATAAGGACAGAACAAAGAAGTGTGTGAGGTGCACCCAATGGCCATACATTTTAGAAGGAAGTAACGTAAAGCTGGACAATGGTTTAGGTTTGAAAGTATATTTTCTAAATGGGAACTGTCAGTCTAAAAGAATAGTGTATTTAGCTAAATGGGGTGTCCAAGTTGTTATATAGGAAAAACTGACAGGTGCCTCTGTAGAAAAATTTATGAACATCAGTATGATATTGCAAAGCAAAATTACTCAAATTCTCTGTTCAAACACAAGAAATTGCCCCTGTTTTTCTAAGGTTAAATTTGCTATTTTGGACAAGGTGGCAGTAACCCGAGAGGGGGGAATCTGAAGACACTCTCAGAGGTGAAAGAAATTAAATGTCAGTTGAGACTCCAAGCTTCCCATCCCCCAGGTTTAAGTGAACATGTTAGTATACAGCTTTGGTTAAATTTAAACTCTTTGGAAATTAACTGATATTTTAGGGGACAGTGACTTTTAGTTTATTTTTTACAACATACATGGAATTTTTATAAAGTGCAATTTGAAGGTTTTTAACCAGTTAACAAATATATATTTTTAACTCACATTTTATTTACACTAGAAAGTGTTTTATGGATTAACAAATGTCAGGATATGTCTTTAATTGGTGTTCATGAGCTCCGTTGCAATTAGGTGTGGGTATGTATATAAATGTTTGTTGATGTACTTTGTAAATATATTCTGGAAATCCTTGTCTATAGGGTGAAACTACTTAATATTTGTGTTTAATACTAATAGAGTATGTGAGTGAAGGTTGGAAGTGTCCGGTTTTCTTTGCAAGTGCAACCAGTCCTTTTGTACATGTTCCAGTTGATTTTATTTATTTTTTCATGTTTTTACAAAACTTTACAAAAGTTGTAAACACACATTCAAAAAACTGTCATGTATATCAGGTGGGAACAATAGCTTTTTATCACAATGGCTATTTATCCATATTATTCTGGAAAGTAAATGTACTTACAAAGTGCAACTAGTAATGCTGCAGGATATTCTTTTGATAAGAAATAAGCATGTGAATTTGACAAAGAAAGGATTTCAGGATGGGTATTCAGCAGAATATCAAGCACAATGGGAAAGGGTAGCAATAAAACTGATTGTCAGTGGGGCTCCAATAGTGATAGTAGAGGAAAAGAAGATAATGATGGCAGATTTTTGGTAGTAAGGGGCTACTGGCAATGGAAGAGAATTACATTAGGATGTATTTAAATCCCACCAAAAACTGCTATAATGGAGCTTAAGAATATTTTTGTAGATATAGTCGTCTTTCAGCAGGTAATGTTGCTGTTAGTTGAGGACTGGTACTTGACTTTCATAGTGAGGATGCATCAGGAGACCTAGGAGGGAAATATAATAAAAGAGAGTGGATTTCTGAAGAAATTTGTAATAATATCTGATATGGAAGACTTGAATTCAGTAGTAGGAACTTACATATTATTCCCCAGGTTACAATAACTGGACTAGATTGGATAAAAATTACATTTCATAGGAACGTGTGCATTAAATTGAAAGCTTTGACACCCATCTAATAACTATTTTGGATCATACACTAATAAAAACTACGGTAAAAATACATGGTAATGAAGTAAAAATGAGACACTGTTTCTTTCCTAACTACCTGTTGAAAAGAGAAGACTTTAATGACTAGTGGAAATTATTCAAGAGTTATTAGAGAAGACAGCCATTTCTTCATAAGTGATAACTAATTAATGGATAAAATGAAAATGTAGTTTAAAATAGGGTAAAAATAACAGAGAAAGGAAATGTTTAAGAAGTAATAGAAATTATGTAAAGGGGCTGACAACTGCAGAATAAGAGTAATTTCACAGAATAAGCACAGGCATAACTGCAGAGTGCTAAAGGGAAAATAAGATAGTATTTGGATTATATGCATGGGTTTAGAAAGACTGTTAAGCAACTAGTTTTTGTTAACAACTCCAAAGCACAAAAACTTTTAGTACAACTTAGGCAACAGAAAGAGATCCTATAACATGAAAAATAACCAGAGATCCTGTAGAGATATCAGAGATATCATGGAAATTTTATGAAAATTTGTACAAAGCCAATACATGTGTAAATCAAGAAAGAGTACAAATGGGGCGTGGCCAAGGATGAACAAAGGATAGCAGCAGATTTCTTCAGCTCCACCAATTTCATTACATTGACAGGAATTAATTACTTAAAAAAATAATTTTTGAAGTAATTTTCTTTCTAAATATGTTTGTTTTATATAGTTCTTGAACTATATCTAAAAAAGAAAGGAAATCTTAATAATATTCCTGTCAGAAATTACTTTGGAAATTTTCCTGTCAGTTTATCAGTCTGAAATGAGTTCCAGTAAGACAAATTCTCAAGACTCCAGCATCAAGAAAGAACTTCAGTCTCTGATAATTATAGTCCAGCAACTTACTGCTAAGATGGATAAAATGGATACTAAAATAGACACTTTCATAGAAAAAACTACAAAACAAATAGACTTGTTACATATGGACCTGCAACAACAAAAGATCCAGATGACAGGCATAGAAGAAGCTGTGAATGACATGGAAAATAGAATACAAGAAGAGGAAATCAACATTGAGTTTCTGCTGAAACAAAATACACATTTACAAACAAAGCTGGATGACCTGGAAAATAGATCTAGGCTCAATAACATTAGGATTTTTGGACTGCCAGAAAATATTGAAGGTAATAATATTACTTCTTTTTTAACAACATGGCTCCCTAAAACTTTAGATTTACCAGAAGCATTCTCTTTTGGTATCGAAAGAGCACATAGATCTATAGCTAATACTAACTCTAACAAAAACTATCCTAGATCAGTTATAGTTAGATTTCTAACATCTTTTGATAAAGAGATGGTTCTTAAATCTGCTTGGGCTAAAGCTCCTGTTAAGATTAATGAAACAACTGTGCGTTTTGACAATGACTATTCTTCCATGGTATTAGCTAAAAGAAAAGTTTTTCTGCCACTAATAAGGGAGCTTAAAAAAGCACAGTTTAAAACATACCTTCTGTTTCCTGCCAAGCTTAAAATCTTCCTTCCTGATGGTCCTAAAATTTTCGATGACTTAGACTCTGCTTTACTGTTTATCAAAAAAAAGATTTTGGAAAAAATAGAAGAAATGGAATGGGCTAGTCCTTGGTTAAAGAGACTGGCAACTGAAACTTCGTGGAAGACTTCAGAGAAGAAGAAGAGACTAAAAAACAAATGATTTGTACTATGTTTTTTTTTCTCTCTCATCATTTTATTTTATTATTAATCTTTTTAAATATAGTTCCTGCATTTCCAGAAGCAACAAATATTTTGAAAAGATTTAATCAAAGTTATTCTCTGTGTGCAAAGAAATGTTTTGTTTCATAACTAGTCAAAATATCTGGAGATTTAATGGCAAGCTGTGATTTAACTTGTTTCTCTTTCTGAAGAGGAAAAATAAGGTCAGTAATTTGATACATTTTTTTTCCTTTAAAAGTTTATATGTTCTTCAAATGCTATTCCTAATTATACTTTCTTGATTACACTGCTTATGCTTGTTTGTAAATAATCTGTCATGCTTTAACTAATAATAATTAGGACTAAATAATAGTAAATAATATGTTTTATTTTTAACTCTATTAATATAAACAGTAAGTAACATTATATTGTATATACTTCTTATAGCTTTCTCTTACATTTTTTTTATTTCTGCCTTACACCCTTTTACTTTCTACTCTCTTTTCTTTTCTTTATTAATATATAGAAATGCTTTTGATCATATAGACACAGTAAATAATAAGATTTGCATAGGAGTTGAGTTGGGACAAAAATGTTGAGTTTTGTTACTTATTAATAATTTTGGGCTTGGTTTCACTTACATAGAGTCTGTAATAACCTGTAGAATGCATTGTGAAGGTTTTGTCATGTTTAGATGCATTTACACAGCTAAATGAATGTTTGTCACTAGTTTTTAATAAGTTTCCCACCAAAATGTTAAGAGAGACAATCTGGGATGTGGGCTGTCTCATGCACAGTGTCCATGAGCTACTTCAAAAGCTTCAACTCTCAGAATTCTCACAGAGAAGCTGAAAGCAGCTAGTCTAACCTTTGACCTAGATATCACACTGACACATCACAGATACAGGAATGACACTACCTAATTATACTTTCTTGATTACACTGCTTATGCTTGTTTGTAAATAATCTGTCATGCTTTAACTAATAATAATTAGAACTAAATAATAGTAAATAATATGTTTTATTTTTAACTCTATTAATATAAACAGTAAGTAATATTCTATTGTATATACTTCTTATAGCTTTCTCTTACATTTTTTTTATTTCTGCCTTACACCCTTTTACTTTCTACTCTCTTTTCTTTTCTTTATTAATATATAGAAATACTTTTGATCATATAGACACAGTAAATAATAAGATTCGCATAGGAGTTGAGTTGGGACAAAAATGTTGAGTTTTGTTACTTATTAATAATTTTGGGCTTGATTTAACTTACATAGAGTCTGTAATAACCTGTAGAATGCATTGTGAAGGTTTTGTCATGTTTAGATGTATTTACACTGCTAAATGAATGTTTGTCACTAGTTTTTAATAAGTTTCCCACCAAAATGTTAAGAGAGACAATCTGGGATGTGGGCTGTCTCATGCACAGTGTCCATGAGCTACTTCAAAAGCTTCAACTCTCAGAATTCTCACAGAGAAGCTGAAAGCAGCTGGTCTCACCTTTGACCTAGATATCACACTGACACATCACAGATACAGGAATAGCAGATTAATAATATGTGTTAAAAACCTATGTCCCAAACATATACATTACTATAACTCATTTAATTCATCTGATTGACAAGCATAAATAATTTTATAACTCTATACTGGAAGAAATTGTCATGTGATATATTTTAAAGCAGGAGTATAGCATGTTTGTAAAATCTGGTTACTAAAATTTGTTTGCTGTGCATTATTTTGTATAAAGCAGACAGATTTATTGAAGGGACAGCAATGTAAGATGGTGCTCAGTAAAGATACAACTCAGTGAGATCAGATATATATATATATATATGTATGTGTGTGTGTGTGTGTGTGTGTGTGTGTGTGTGTGTGTGTGTGTGTGTGTGTGTGTGTGTGTGTGTGTGTGTATGTGTGTGTGTTGTGTGTGTGTGTGTGTGTGTGTGTGTGTGTGTGTGTGTGTGTGTGTGTGTGTGTGTGTGTGTGTGTGTGTGTATGTGTGTATGTTTGTGTGTGTGTGTGTGTGTGTGTGTGTGTATGTGTGTGTGTATATGCATGTGTATATATATATATATATATATATATATATATATATATATATATATATATATATATGTATATGTGTATAAGTGTGTGTATGTGTGTATGTATATATATATATATATATATATATATATATATATATATATATATATATATGTGTGTGTGTGTGTGTGTGTGTGTATGTGTGTGTATGTAGATATGTATATAAATGTTTCTGAGAATCTGCTTAACTATGAAGTATGATTTATAACAATTTCTATGAATACAATATTTTATTCTATTGGCAATAATGAGTTTGAGTAAATGCTCATATACAAGCAATTCAAGGTTTTTTGGAAGCTGTTAACTGTATTTACATGACAGAAAATATATGCATCCTAATATATGTAATGTCTGAATCATATTAGCCAAAGTTTTTGATTTAAATGAATGTTAGAAATTATTTTTCTCTCCTCTTGATTTCTAACATCAAGATTATTTGAATGCTATTTGAATACAAGTGTTTTATATTACATGGATGTATATAGTAGTATGAACAGTTTTTAAAAAAAAAAAAAAAAAAAAGGTTTATTTTAGTTTATATGATGCTGTTTTACCAAATGTGTAGTCTTGTCTTGCTAGATAATTGAATTGAAAACTGTTAACTTCAGTTAAATATAACTAGTATTAAATTGATAAGGTGGTAGCTGACGTACTGCTGCTTAGGGTAGGGGTTAACTTGAGTGGTAAATACTACTCTAAGTTGGAGTTTACAACTCCAGGCTGGATGCAAGGTTTAATCCTTACATTATTTTCACTTGTTCATTGTTATTTGTATATAGTTTTGACATCCACAATATATTTTGTACATTCATTGTCACTACAAACAAAATTGAATCCTATACGAAATCCCATAAGAGATTCAATAAATACAGCTATATTTAAAGGTACACCTAAAGGAGGAGATGTAACATTACTTATCTTGTTATTTGTTATTTTGATCATAAGATTCTTAAGTTTTAAAAATGCCAAATGACATCTTTAAAAGGAATTTCTTTAAACATTAATGGATTGAATAATTCATGTAAAAGGGCAGGCCTGATAAGATACATTAATTTACATAAGGCCAACTTAGTCTTCCTAAAAGAAACCAATCTCTTGAAAAAAGATATTGATAAACTAGCCACAAACAAATATACAGTATTGGTTAGTTCAGAGCACACTCAGAAAAAAAGAGGAGTGGCTATTTTATGGAATAAAAGTATGCCCATTCCTAAAACCATTAAGTCTTATCAGGATGACAAAGGAATGTTTTGTATGGTTACAATACAAATTAATGGGAAGACTTACACTTTAATTAATGTATATTGGATACCTGGAATTGGTATTAATACAGTGAAACATCATCTTGATAAGATCATATCATTCTCTATAGGAGATATTATTTTAGCTGGTGACTTTAATTGTATACTACATGAAAGTGATACTACCACTATAGGAAAGAGAAGAATTGCATCTAATGCAAAACATTTAAAGGATTTTGCTAATTCTTATCATTTGAATGATATTAATAATCAGATAGATTCAAAATCATTACCATACACCTTTTTTCTAACAGATACAAAACTTATTCAAAAATAGATAGGGTCTTTATTTCTAACCAGATGGTAACAGATTTAATTAATTCCAAAATCATTTCATGTCCTATATCTGTTCATAATTCAATTGTTTTTGAATTCATGATAAAAAATACTCATAATGTTCAGATCAAAAGGATACCAGCATACTTAACTCAACTAAAAGACAATAAAGAATATATACTTTCAGAAGTAAAACATTTTTTAGACATAAATAACACTCCTGAAGTCTCCATTGTTTATGTTTGGGATGCCTTGAAATCATATCTATATGGACAAAGTATCAGATGGTATAATAATAAAAGGAAATCTTGGGATAAGGAATTGTTAGATATTCAAAGTAAATTAGACTCTTATAAACATAATAATAAAGAAAATATTATGGACAAGAAAGTTATTGAAGAAATAAACAAACTAAATGAGAAATACAAAGAAATTTTAACTCATAAAGTTAAAATAACTTTAGAGAAATACAAGTTTTTGTCTTATTCAATAAGCCCCAAATACTTACATAGACTTAAAAATAAAACAAAAAGGTTGAATAAACAAAACCATATCAAAGAAATCTTTTCTCTAAGGAAAAAGAAGAATGCTTCTAGTATACCAGAAATACTAGATTAATTTAGAAATCACTTTCACAAAATTAACCATAATAATATTAACATGGAACCTAAAGATAAAATAAAGGAGTTTATAACCACAAATATGAATAAAAAGCTTAATAAACAACAGATTAAACTATTGGACAAGAGTATTTCATATACAGAAGTTATTACACAAATAAATAAGCTTAAATCAAACAAAGCACCGGGTAATGATGGTATTATACCAGAGATATATAAAATCCTTTCTAAAAATACATATTCATTAATACATAAGGTTTTTATTTTGGCCCAAACTGAGTTAATAACCCCCCCATTTTGGCAATATACATTTATTTTGCCAATTTTAAAACCTAATAAAGATCCAACTAGATGTTCTTCATATTGGCCCATCTCATTACTTAATGTTGATTATAAAATGTTTATGAATATCTTTGCTGATAGATTGAAGACAATCATTCCCGACATTATAGATATAGATCAGACAGGCTTCATTGTAAATGGAAATACTTTTGATATATAAGAAGAAATTTAACATTAATAGATTTTGCAAATAGGAAAAAGAAAGATTTAACACTTATTAGTCTTGATATAAGTTCAGCATTTGATTCAGTAAGTTGGGACTATCTGTTTACCTTAATGAAGTGCACAAACTTCTCGGATGCATTTGTAAATCTAATTGAACATTTATACAAAGGAACGTTGGCTTATATTAAGGTAGGAACATATGTTTCACAAAAAATACCCATTCTTAAAGGTACAAAACAAGGATGTCCACTTTCTCCACTATTATTCACTTTAGTAATGGAGCCTTGGGCTAATTTGATCAGAAACAGTACTGACATAGAGGGTTTTGAAATAGGTGAAAATACAACATCCAAAATTCAACTTTTTGCAGATGATGTTCTAATTACATCAGCAGGATCTAATTCTTCTATACAGTCTCTATTTGATAACATGATGAATTTTAAAAGTATTTCTGGTTTAATATTCAATGAAGAAAAAACTAAAATACTACCTATATATACACGAAAAAATATTCTCATTAGTGATTTTACTAAATATGTAGCCAATTCAGGTCAGATAACTTATTTAGGTATAATACTATCTAAAGATATTAAATCTATTATATATAATAATTATAATACCTGTTTTCTTAATATACAAAATCTTTTAATACCTGGAATAATATGTTTTTACTATGGAGGAGAGACTTACAATTATTAAAATGATAATATTCCCCAAGATTTTATACTTAATACAATCAATAATACTTCCACCTACAAAAATAATTATCAAGAAACTGAACACACTAATGTTAAATTTCTTATGGGCACCTAATAGACCTAGGATTGCATTAAAGAAACATACTAATAGCTGGTCTCAAGGGGTATTTCTTTTCCAGACTTTAATTTATATACTATCTCTTCTATTGTAAAAGTTATTACTTTATTAATAGATCAGTCATATGTTGCAAAATGGAAAGATTACTGGGAGCTAATTAGTATGCACTTCATGAAAATCTCCTTAACACATAAAAATATGATTGTAAATAACTCCATGTTATGGTTACTAAAGGAATTTTGTACTTCACCTATTACACCTAAACATATGGTTTGTTACCCATTAAATATTATTATTAGTTATCGTAACTTTATATTCATGCACCCTAAGTATAGGGAATGGAATTTTATTGTATTTCCTATAATGTATACTCAGGGTATGCTTTTGTCATCTACTTCTGAAGGAACTCATTTAGCTATAGATAATGATCTAAAGTACTGGTATCAGTTGATATCTGATAATAAAGTTAAAAATCTAGATTTCTTAAAACAAGAATTTGATCTAAGAGAAACTTGCTGGTTAGAGGTTCAGACCTTTAGACAACATCTCATTAATAAAATAGATTTAATGTCTATAACTGTTAAAGAATCTATTCCAACACTGATTGATTACTTGATATTAAATTTACAACATAAAGTTTCTGATAAAGGTAAACTTTCATACATACATAAAGTTATCAGACAAGAAACTTTTTACAGTGTAGATTCATACTGGAATTATTTCACTTCTGTTAATGGGGACCCACCAAATCAACAAGATAAACAATATATATTGGAATCTGCTTATAGAACTACGTCTTCCATTGTCTGGAGACTTTATACATGGAAATTTTTGCATAGATCTTTTTATACACCTTTGATGATTAATAAAATAAATAATAAAGATAATCTATGTAATAGATGTAATGTAAAAATTAATGCTGACTGGGCTCATATGTCTTATGACTGTATAAAATTGAAATAATACTGGAAGTCAATTAATGAATTTTTGCAGGCTCTTTTTACAGATAATTTCATTATTTCTAAATCTCTTATATTATTCCACACAACTGTACCTCTAAGTGTTAAAAAGGTTAAGCTTCCCTTGTTATGGTCTATTCTAGCAGTGGCTAGGAAAATAATAACTAGAAATTGGATTTCAGATACACCTCCTTCGTTCAATGAATTTAAAAATGTTATGAATATAGTGTGCCATATGGAAATAAACACAATTAGGACTAGAACAAATAGAAAAACATCTTATTTTATTGTATGGGATAATTTACAAAATTTGTTAAAAAAATTTTAATTTCAATAGCATGGTATTTTAGTTTAATTAATTGATCTGATTGTAGTGGATGTCTTTGTAAATACTTTAGTTGTTTTGTTGAATATTATAATAATACCTGTTTTTAATTACTTGTATAAAATTGTTATGATATTTCTCTTATATGTTAAAACAATAAACCTGTTTTGAAAAAAAAAAAGACAGAGTACAAATGCAAATATTTATGGAAGACTTAATTATGCCAAGGTTAGAGGCAGATGAGGCTCAACAGCTAATAGTTAAGATAAGGAACGATATGATAAAAACAGTGATGTATAATCAATCTGCAGGAAATTCTCCAGGAACAGATGGGATTCCTGTAGAAGTTTGGAATTTAGGAGAGAAGAAGTGATAAAGATCTGGAAGATTTTGTTTAACAGTATTTTAAAAGGAGGGAACCAGCAACATCTTGGAAGAAAGCTGTGGTGACTGCATTACCAAAAGACAGTAAAGACCCATTTGATCCAGCTTCATATATATACACCCTTTAAATTTTAAACCTTGATTATAAAGTGTTTGTCTACACTGGCTAAAAGAATGGCAAAGGTGTTGCAAAAATTGATAGATATGAATCAATGTAGTTTTGTGGTAGGTAGACCAACATTCAACAACAATAATAATAATAAAATAATGATGATCAAGAAAGAAGCAAAATGTAAGAAAATACCACTGTTGTTGCTGGGTCCTGATTCAGAGAATGCATTCACCAGAGTGAGATGAGATTTTATGTGTAGAGCAATGGAGCATTTACATTCCTGAAATAGTAATAAGGCCAATTAGGAGGATATATGAAAGACTGGAGTCAAGAATTAAAGTGGGAGGGTCTCTCTGATAAGTTGTGTATAAACAGAGGAACAAGGCAGGGGTATCCTCTTTCACCTTTGTTATTTGCTTTATATTTAGAGCTATTGGCAAAGAAAATAAGTGACTCAGAAATTCAAGGATATAATTGGCAAGGTAATCAAGAAAAGTTGGCTTTATTTGCAGATGATATTATTTTGAACATAAGTCAAGAAAAAGACAGCTCAACGTTGAGAAAAATTCTGAGACAGTTTCAAGTCTTCAGGATATAAAATTAATAAAGATAAAATAAACACTATAGGCATAAATTATATACTTACTAAAGCACAGATTGGTCCAACAATACCCCTATTTATGGGGACAGAATAAGATAAGTATTTAGGAGTATGGATCAAAAGGCTTCTATTATGGCAGCTAACAATATGTGGGAAGAGACTAAACAAAAGATAATAGAAAAACTGAGAAACTGTAAGCACGTGTTTATGGATACTGATAGTAAGATACAAGCAATGAAAATATTTTAGTTCCTTTAGTGTTATATACAGGTCAGACATATTTTTATAAAGCAGAGAAGAAGTTGTAAGCAATAATTAATAAAGAGTTGAAGGAATTTATCTGAGAGGGGAAGATGGCAAGAGATAAATGGGAAAAGTTGATCCTTCGAATTAATGGTGCTCAGGTCAATAAAATAATCTATTCTAGTATTGTACCAGGACACGAGTACCTACCAGGGCTACTAATGATTTATACAGTGTTAGCTAAGGAACATAAAGTTTTGTTACTTCCATTACATGCCAGGGCTACATGAAAGTGTACAGCGGGTCAATCACTTAGAGAAGTATTCCTATGTCAGCATGCCAGAACAACACTTGACCTAATCAAACCAAATCTAGGTTTTCTTGACAGAAAGAAATGGTATCTACAGAAATTTCAGTATGAAACGCATGTGAAGGGAATATCTAACATGAGTCAGACTGACCATACTTTTCAAGAAGTGACAGGTGAAGGTTCTGAGTGGATCTCAGATGTAATTACTGAAGAGAGAGATTCAGTCTCACTTTGTTCTGAAGGAACAATTTATATACTAAACTTACAGCCAAGGAGATCATCAAGAAGCTGGGACATACCACCCGATACTGATGGAAGATTAATAGTGTCCTCCATTAAGAAGATTTTCCCTGCATATCCTAGATGAAAATTTGTAGTCACCCTCCCAGTCACACAGACTTTTTAAAGGTTGCTAGCAAAGTATTCTGCTTGATATGGAAGAGGAACCTACTGCAAAAACAAGGACATGTTGGGTTAGGTCACTGTCATTCTGGCTGGTATCGTTAAGGCTGAAGTACATGTTTAGATCTCTAGAGCAGGTGTTTGCTTTACCACCGATTCTATTTAGGTGAAGTAATTCAAAGACTATGGGGTTATTCACAGTGTGGTAGGCTAAGCAGAGCTCATCTATCAGAAGTCTATATGAGACTAAGAAGAGGGATAGGGGTTTTAGGCTTTCACGGTAATTAAGAGTACTAAGACCTATAGCTTCTCTGGTGGCATAGAGAGATAAAGCGCTAACTATGGCCCAGTTGACCCAGGATCAATTATCAGATCAGGTGACTGACAGATCATCAGAGATGGAGAGATTGGTATGCCCGTCCTGGGTAGGAGGGTGTGGTGTTGATGACGCTCCAAAAGATAGGGGCTGCCCTCGGATGAATTAATGAGCATGGAAGATAGGGCAGGGAGTGGGTAGGCATATAAGAAAAACCCAGGATAGAAGCAGAGATGGCTGAGAACCCAGGATGCCCTTATAATCTATGACTGGCCCAGTGATACCAAAGTCCAGGAAGTAGGAGACAAGCTGGTAGACCCAGTGTAGATGTGAGGCACTGGAGTTCAGGTCAGTGAAAATGATGTCCCAAAACAAAAGAAAAAAAAGAGGTGGTAAGACCTGAGATCTTTTGAGTTCATAGGTTGGCACTATGCTATTGGCCCTAAGGCCTATACAGGCCTAGCCATAACAATTCCCTGGCTATTTCTTCCCACAATATTTACTTCCCTGAACCCCTGTCTAGCAGGGGGAACTAACATGATCCCCGGGATGAATTTCCTATCTCCCATCCAATTGTCAAGGTTCCTTTTGAAGAGGACCAAAGAGGCGCTCTGCATGACATGTATGGGCAGTCTATTCCAGAGTCTGGGGAGTCTCTGGGTCAGGAACCTATCCCTTCAGCTTGTTTTGTTCATTGTGATGACAAGGTTTAAATCCCTGGAGCATGGGGACTGGTATTTCTTTAAGTGTAGCATGTCCAACAGCTCTGGGTTTGACATGGCCTTGTATGTTAAGCAGAGATTGCCTCTGAGTAGACGATATATGACAGAGTATAGCTGGAGTTTTTTTTTAGACGATCAGCATAGGGCATCTGCTTTAGGACTGTGATTCTTTTAGTGAGGTATTTCTGCAGCCTTTCCAATTGTTGCAGATGTCTTGAAAGGTACATACCAAATGAGGTGTTGTATTCTATAATGGGTCTAATGAGGGATGAGTACAGTGGGACAATGATCTCCTTTTTTCTGGGTGAAAAGCCCTTAGTAATGAGGTGTGCCACATAGAATGATTTCCTGACTGCTGTGGCGATGTGGTTATCAAAGGTGAGATCACTGACCACCTGTGTCCCTAAGTCTCTTATCACACTTTCGGTGTTTAGTGATGAAATGGTGAGGCTTCCTGAGTTTTTTTTATCTTTATTAAATCGCAATTGCAACAGTAGCATAGGTACACATACATTAATAAAAAACATAAAGATATTTCTCAATTTTCATGCAGTATACATTTTTAATGATTATTATTCACTCCAACATTACATAAATTGCTCAGTTCCTGGCATCCCTTAAACTTCACTCACCTTGTATAGCTCCCACAAATTACATTTCTTTCTTTGTAGCTTGCTTCTTCCATTTTCAAAAGATCCCACCTCCAGTCCTTTTGTCTCTTTTACAGTGTCTAGTACTTCAGCTACAATTGGTCTAGATATTGACTTACGTTTTTCTAGTAATTTCTTTTTGGCAGCCAATAACATTAAACTTATTGAAGCCGTACTATGTCTGTGCAATTCAGAGTCTGTGTCCAAACTCAAAAGGATCATTTCCTTAGTTACAACCACTACCTCACCAAACATTTCTGAGAAAGTATTCTGTACTGAGCTTTTAAAAACTACCAACTCGTCTTACTCCCAAAAACATGTTCCCAGTTACCACTTTCTTCACCATCACACCTGCACTATTTGCTATCTACCTGCAGAAAAATTCTTCAGAGTCTGCTTGGCTTATAAAATATCTATGCAAATACTTCCAAGCAAAAATCCTAGCCCTTATGAATTTTGTCACACATTCTGAAACCATATAGACATCTTCCCATTGTTCCACTATAAACTGCCTTTCTATCTCTCTTTTTAATTTTTTCTAACATCCTCTGATTGATTCTTTTAGTTATCATGCAATATTTTATATGCCCTACTAATTATCTCTTTTGTAGACAAAACTAAAAACTCTACCATAGTTCGACTTTCACTTAATATTCTCTTATCCTTTTGTATTTGCCTATACTCTGATAATAATTCCTAACAGGGAAGGCAGTGTCTAACTTGCAATCAAACTTCTGTTGGGACTCATCTCACTCTATTACCTTTACCTCTAGTTATTTGTTCCAATGCCTTGTTTTTATTTTTCTGCTAATTTGCTCCAGTAAATTCCAGCCTCCCCTTATTTCTATGCCCCTACTTAAAGTTATCTTTATTGGCAAAATCTCCGTTCTCCGTGACCATGTTGACTTAATTCTTAGAATATTTTCTGCTACGTTATGAATATCATATTCCATATAGATGCTGTTATTCTCCTTAAAGACCTGCATCTAAAATTCTACTTATGCTTTATTTCTCAAACCTCACTCCCTACTTCTTCATCAGTGCTTCCATTTTGATTTATAACTTTCTGCAAAGTTATCTATATGAACCTTAGCAGCATAGCTTGCAAGTCACCTTGTTGTATGGGGAAAATTAATTTATCTCACTTAACTTTTGGCCTCTTTCCCTCCCAAATAAATTCTTCAACTCCTTATTATCATCCACAGTATCACCTCTGATTCATAGAAAATATGCCTGACCTGTTTATAAAACTAAAAGGACTAAAAGCATTTTTACTGCTTGTATCTTACTATCCATACCCACAATTAAGTGCTTTCAGTTTCTCAGTTTTTATCATCTTTCATTCAGTCTCTTTCCACATACTCTAAGCTGCCATAATTGCTTTAATCCTTACACCCAAATACTTAATCTTATCATGTCTCAATAAATATGAGTATTGCCAAACCAATTCATGTGTGGTTACATAGTTTATCATAGGTTCATAGAATTATAGAAGTTTACTAGGCTAACGGCCCTAGAGCCCTTACAAGCCTAGCCATATTTATCCCAAGCTGCCCCAGTTGTCAGAGGTTAGATGAATGAAGTTTGCAGAGGTAAGGGTCTATGGTACTTAATTACAAATTACTTTATCCAGGAGGGACATGGGCACCACCCCAGGAGTGAATTTGAAGTTACCCATCCATTGATCTAGGATGCATTTGAAGAGGGCCAGGTAGGTGCTCTGTTTCATGTTAATTGCAAGCTTGTTCCAGAGAAATAGTAGTCTCTGAGAGATGTATCTATCTCTCTAGCATGAGAGGCTAGGTTAAGATCTCTGGAGTGAATGACCCACATGCAGTTTGATTTATGAATGTGTAGCATCTCCATCAGGGCTGGGTCAGAAACTGCCCTGTAAGCCTGGCACAGGTTACCCCTTAGCAACTGTAGGTGTAGGAGACAGAATACAGTGACAGGGTTTTCAGTCTTTCCATGTAAGACTTGTTTTGTGTACCTTGTAATTTGGTGGTGAGAAACCTCGGTGGTCTCTCCAGTTGTTGCAGGTGTCTGTTGAGGTACATGCAAAAGGGAGCATTGTACTCAATTACTGGCCTGATGAGGGCCAAGTATAATGGAATTATAACATCCTAAGATCTAGATGTTCTTTACTTATAAGATAGTTAACATAGAAGGACTTCCTTACTACTGTGGATATGTGGTGGTCAAAGTTCAGGTAGCTATCAACCCGAGTACCCAGATCATGTACACTGGGTCTACGTTAAGGGGAGATGCTGTCTATAATGCAATTAGCAGGGATGTCAGCTTTCCCAAAGGGAAAAATTATGCATTTTTTGCATTTAGCTTTAGTCCATGGCTTTGGCACCAATCATTTGTTTGTATTAACCCTGTCTGCAGAATATTAACATTGTTGGGGGACTCAGTAATTGCTCCCAATTTGCAATTGTCAGTGACCTTTGTCAGCCACAGGCCATCCATGTTTGCCTGGACTTCTGAGAAATAAATTCTGAACAGTAAGATGCCCAGCACAGAACCCTGTGGTACGACACTGGTGATAGTTTTTTTTGCTAGAGGTGACGTCACCCACTTTGACAGTATTTGTCTTTTTGGTGAGACAGCTGTCTACTCATCTGGTAAGGTAGGGGTTAATTGCCATTTGGGATAATTTTTCTATAATACCTGTGTGGGGAATTGTGTCAAATGCCTTGACTAGGTCAAGCTAGGTGGTATTTCCCTCATCCAGGGCCTTGATGACTTTCTCGAAGAAGTCAACCATGTTTTACAGGCATGATCTACCTTTAATGAAATCGAACTGGGTTGGGTCCAGAGTTTGGAGATTACCTATGTCCTTGTTAATAAGGTCCATAACAATTCTTTCCATGACCTTGCAGATAAGGCTAGTCAAGCTTATGGGCCTATAATTCCCAGGGTCGGTTTATGGTCTCCGTTTGTGCAGAGGGATTACTATTGCTGTCCTCCATTCTGCTGGAACATAGCCAGTTCACAGGCTGTGATTTAACGGGGAACCAAGTTTATCTGCTAGGTCATGTTTTTTAAGTTGTTTAAAAGGCAATCTGTGAAGTTGTCTGGTCCTAGTGATGCCATGTTTTTGGCCTTGGAGAGTGCTAAGAAGATGACCTGCTCTCTTGAGATAATAGGCCAAGGAATTATGGCAGGTATACTCTGGAGGATGACTAGAGGCAACAAGGGGTGAAGTTTGGTCCAAATCTGTCAGCTACCTGGTTGGCTATTACCTCCAGTTGAGTATGGGTGGTGCCATCCATGATCAGTTCAGCACATAGCTGAGTATTCACTTTTAGATTTTGGATGTAGTTAAAGAATGCCTTGTGATTATCCTTAGCTAGGGAGGTTATTTTTGCTTTGTAATTAGCTTTGGAGAACTTGACAAGACTCTAATTTTTTTGTTCAAGCTAGAGAGGGATTTCTTCCTCTGCTGAGACAGTTCCCTCTTGTTCTTGGGCATTAGTTTATTGCTCTTGTTGTATAGCCTGTTTATACTAAGGACCCACTAGGGTGGCTTGTTTTTTCAGCAAGACCTGTTTTTAATCCAGTCAGGTACAGCTGATTCTATACAACTGCTTAAGTGGTTATACAGGGCATTGGTGTACACCTCTGCATAGGAGCCCATATTATCTGCATTTAAGAGGGCTTTGAAATGTCTTGCACTATCACTTAGTAGTTGTTAGTTTGCCTTTGAAAAATTGTTAAGCATTTTTGAACTTGATGGGGTATCTGGACTTATAATTACATCAGATGAGACTGATTTATGGTCTGATCTTATCAGGGAGGACATCACACAGTGGCATGGGGTGCAATGCTCTCCCATGTTAATGAGTACTATGTCTGGGACATTTGAGCCTCTTGTGGGTGTGCTGAGTAGCTGTTCCAGAGCATTTGAGCCAGCATATTTGCGGTTGTGTATGTTTCCCAGTCAATGGTAGGATAATTAAAATCATCCATGAGTATTGGGTTATATGGCAAGTCACATCAGTAAGTCCAGGTATACTGTATGCCTTTCCTGTTTCATGGTAAGGGACCCATAGCTAGCTATGATGTGGTAGAAGGCTTTGGCTATAGTTAATTGGACATGGAATAGCTCAAGACAGTCATTGTATGACCAGTCTCAAGGTGTTTATTTATTTCCTTAATGAAACAGATACACCTCCTCCTTTGGTTCTTTCATGCTCAGTTTGTGTTCTGAACGTATGAAAGGCATTGTAGGTATGCATGACCAGGGTGCTTTCCATGCCTTTAAACCATGTTTCGGTGACTGCACAGATGTCAGCATCTTCCAAAGTGAGGAGTGCTTCCAGGGAGTGCAATTTCTTATACAGACTCCTAGCATTAAACAGCAGTACCTTAAGTTTACCTAGAGAGGATTTTGTCATGTTGGGAGGTTGGTTATTTTGACACTGCCTAAAAAAGGCACAATAGAGGTGGCTAATACCTTTGCCAGTATTCAAATGCCTAGTGGAGACAGGTGCAGACCATCTCTGGCAAAGCATAGTGGCCCGTTGACCATGTCTTCCCAGGATGACAGATATTGGATCCCCTTGGGCTGACACGAGAAGCTAAGCCAATTGTTGAAGTCAATCATTTTTTGTTTGCATTGTGGCATCATCCTTGGAGAAGGTAGAATGCTGCTTAATGCTAGGCTGATACCTGCCTGTGATACATAATCTGAAAGCTCAGTCATATCTCTTTTCACTGACATTACAAACTTCCATCCCATAGTCATCCTGTTTCCTAAAATCCTTGAAATATGTATTCATTAACAATTTTTCCACTATTGCTTGCAAAATAAGCTAGTCACCAATATGTAACATGAATTTCAGCCAAATCACAACACATCTACTACATTACTGTCATTTACATACACTGTCAATAAAGCTTGCAACTCTAATAAACTTGTATCTGCAGTATTTCTAGAGCTATCAAAAGCCTTTGACATGGTCTTTCACAGTAAATTCCTCAATCACCTTTCCACCCTGGGTCTAGCATCTCCATCTATTCAGTAGTTCTCTAACTACCTTGCCAACAGACAACAAGCTGTAAAATGGCAAGGATCCATATCCACAGACCTCCCAACTTCCACAGGAGTCCCACAGGGATCCATCCTTGGCCCTCTACTATTCAATATGTTTATCAATAAGCTACATTCATTATTCTTGTGAATGCATCTTAATTCAATATGCAGATGACTCTGCCATCATCTGCTCTTCAAACATATGAACTCACCTCCAAATAAATCACTCAACAAGCTGTCATCTTTATTGAAACCTGGCTTACAATGGCACAATTCCTACTCAATCCCCCAAAAAACAAACTCTTCCTCTTTAACCCAAAAACTCACACCCCTAACAAAGCATCTTTCAAAATCTTTTTAGCAAATGGCACTGCCCATCCATCCTCCTGCCCATCCCTCTCCTCCCTCATATCCTACTATACCCCCAGATATCCTCTCCATAGCTCGATCAACATCTCCTTGATATCTACAAACCCAACAAAAACATTGGCAAACTCCTATACAAATACTCAGTGTCCCAGGCCTGGAACAAACATCCCTCTTACATAAAAAATATCACACACCTAAAACACTTCAAAAAAGAGTTAAACATTACCTATTAAGCAAATGGTCCTGCCCCTGTCATGACCATACCTAACCCCTTCATCACCATCCTCCATTTAATTATATTCGTATTTCTTCTTAATGTACAACTCCTATGACTCTTTTTTCTTTCATACTGTTGTCATACCCCACTTTCAATGAAGCAACAATCTATGTAAATACGTATATTTTATGTTATATTGTATTTATTTATTTAAAATTTGTTTACCGGGATAGTTTGACTGGGTTAATTGCCCATTTTTAGAGGAGACCCTGGGAGAAAAGCTTCACAGACTTAAACAGTATAGTACAATACAAAAACTACCATGGTACATGCTATAATAATACAGACTATAACAATCTAGCAAAGGCAACACTGATATAGTACAGGTTATTAAATTCACATAAGACAAGAGTAGTAAACTTCAAGAAAAATGAGGAATGATTAACAATTGTACAATTTAAATACACACTATACAATGGTTTGTTCCAGAGATTTTGAATTAACTATGACTGCATTGGTTTGGATACAAAAAGTTCTACAGAGAAGAGTATTTTTTAGTCTTAGATTGAAATAGATAATTATTAATTTAAGTATTGAGTTTAAGCTATGTGTGTAAAGTCTTTCAGTTTTTGAGAGATGAGCTGAGAAAGAAAAATAGCAGGAAAGGAAAAATAGACGGTCCCAGTATTGAGGGATGAGGTGAGAAAGGAAAGTAGCAGAGAAAAGGAAAAATAGTAAGTCCCAGTAGTGAGGGAGGGACAGAGGGGAAGAAAACAGTAGATGGAGGAACCAGTAGTGAGGAAGGGGTTAAATGGGAGAGATATTGGGAAGACTGAGGAAAAGAAAGGTTAAGTGATTTTAATGCAGGAAGTTAAGATAGAGAAGGTAGGTGGTTGAGGAAGAGTGGAAAGTGGTGGAGGTACTTGCTAGGTTACCCAGGAGCAGTGCAAGAGCATTGCCAGTTGTTGGTTAGATGGATCCTGAGAAGTTGTTTGAACTTGTCTGATTTCGTAGTTTTAAGAATATTCTGGGGATGGAGATCTGGGGGGAATTAGTAACCACTTTTTATGTAAATATATTGCATATTAATACTTAACTGCCTTGTTATAACCACTGTGTACATATTTTATCTACCTTACATATTTGTCTATTTTTGCTATATGTTAGCAAGTCCTTTAATATTGTACGGTTTTGTAATTATAATTCTTTGTTTGTATTACTATGGAGCTTTTCTCTTCTGGTCTCCACTGAAAATGCGTTTCTGGTGAAGTTGGACCAACCCATTTAACAAATGTCAAATAAATAAATAAATTGAGTTAGTCCACCATACCAAATTATTTGGAGTCATAATAAACAATAATCTGAAATTTGGCCTCCATATCCAAAGAAATATCAAGAAAACCCATAAAAAATTAGGCATGCTATACAGAAACAAACATTTTCTGATCACACTGACAAAAATTACTCTAGCCAAAACCTACTTTCTGCCCTCCTACTCTGTGAAGCACCGATTGTAACAAATTTACAATCCCCCATAAAAAATAAACTTGAAATCTACTACAACAAAATTGCCAAGTTTGCTACTAATTCATCGTCCTTTACTCATCACTGCAAAGCACTGCATACACTTAGCTGGCAGGAACTCCCCCTCCACCTCTCCTACATTCAGCTTATAGCAATACATAAAATCATACACAAATTATTAGCCTGCCCAGCTCTTACCCCTTTAATCAACATGTATTTTCCAAAAAGAACTCTTAGATTGGAAAAAAAACTATTTTTCACCATAAGTAAACCAAATAAATCCCCTGGACAAAGCCTATACTTGTACTCAGTAGCAAAAAATTGGAATTCACTATCTCTGACCAACAGAACTATTTCTAACCTACTCACCTTTAAATGCTCCCTAAAAGAATAACATACAAAATCTTGGACCTGCTCCTATGCCAGTCCTGGCTGAACTTACTCTGTCCTAGTTCACGCTGGCGTGAGTGACCTGACACATACCTCACTGGACTATAGGAAAAGAAACATGGTCGAGCTCCCTGAGTATGTGTCCCAGGTAGGTATGTCCCTAGCCTTGAGCAGCATACTACCTTCACCTAGATTGATACCACAGTATAAAAAATGATTGATTTCAATACTTGGCTTAGGTTTTTGGTGTCAATCCAAGGGTATCCAGTTCCTGTCTGCCTGGGAAGCCACATTCGACAAACCTCGCTGCTTCACCAGAGACGGTTTGCACCTGGCACCCCAAGGCGTTTGGCTGTTGGCAAAGACTCTTGCCTCCCCCATAGTGCTTTTTTTAGGCAAGGACTCAAAAACAACATTACCAACATGAAATTAACCAATCAGAACAAAATAAGGATCATGCTGCTAACTCCTAGGAGCTAAAACAAAAAACTGCACTCCCTGGAAGCACTTCTATCACTAGAAGATGTAGATTTCTGTGCAGTCACAGAGATCTGGTTTAAGGCCTCGGAGAGTACCCTGACCCTGCAAGGTTACAATGCCTTCTGCATCTTTAAACCACAAAATGAATGCATGAAAACCAAAGGAGGCAGTCTTTCAGTCTATAATAAAGATAAATTCACCTCCCGTCTACTTAGACTGGACAATTCCATGGCATTACTCCAGGTCCAGGTTATGGTGGGCAAGACCCCCATTCAAGTTCTAGATTGTTATAGATCTCCCTCCATGGGTTACAACACCCATGAAGCCTACTTAACCAAACTGAAGGCAATCCAAATTTTACCGAACACACTGGCTATGGGGGATTTCAATTATCCCACCATCAACTGGGAAAACTACTCTAGCCCAAACTCACTTGCACAAAAGTTTCTTGACTTTGTGAACTGTAATCCCCTGGACCAAATTGTCCATACCCTGACAAGAGGAACAAACATTCTAGACCTGGTCCTCACAAAAATGTCAAACAGGTGCACTGCTGCAATTGTTGGACCCTCATTAGTTAAAACTGACCACAAATGAGTCACCTTCAAACTGACACTAACACCAGAACTCACAAAGGGTGAAATCAAACTAGAAAACTTCACCAAGGTAAACTATACCCTCCTAGGTGAAGGTATAAATGCATTCCAAGTCCCACCCCAAGCTGAAAGTGGTAACTATGCCAAAGCCTACACTAAAGCCCTGTACAATCACTTGCATAAGTGTATAAACTCATCTGTACCAGAAAGAATCAAAGCCAGAGCCCCAAGTAAAATCAAACTGCTATGGTGGACTTCCAGCATCAACAAACTTTCCAATAAATGCAAAACGTTGTTGTCCAAGAAAACAAAGACAAGGACCCAACAATGGAAATGCACCATCTTCAGCCTTAACAGGCAGATAACACAATTTGTCAAATCCACCAAGAGCTCCTTTGAGAGAAACCTAGCAAGCACTGCCAAGAATACCCATAAGGCCTTTTACATCTATGTAAATAACCTAAACGGTAAGACACAAGCATGTGCATAACTGGTGACCAACAGTATCACACACACTGTCCTCACAGAGATAGCAAACCTGCTAGTGGATAGGGGTGATGAAAGTTTCACTCTCTTATCCCCTCCTAACTTACAACAAACCCTCGCCCAAACCCCCCCCCCCCACCTTACATATCTGAAGAACAGGTCCTCAAAGCCCTGTCTAAGGCAAAGAACATGGGCTCTATGGGATCAAGTGACATCCCAGACTGTCTTCTAAACAGGCTAAAACATGAATTAGCATCACCACTAAGTACCCTTCTCAATCATAGCCTATCCACAGGCTTTGTTACTGCGAAATGGAGAACAGGTACAGATATTCCCCTCCAGAAAGGTGGCCTAGCAACAGACCTGGGAAATTACAGACCCATAAGCCTGACCAGCCTCATCTGCAAGGCCATGGAACGTATCATTATGGACCTCATAAATAAAGACATAGTTGACCTCCAAACCCTGGATCCTACCCAACTCAGGTTCATGAGGGGCAGATCCTGCCTGTTAAATCTGGAGGATTTTTTTGAAAGTGTGACCAGGGCCACTGATGGGGGCAAATCTGTGCAGACAGCATACCTTGACTTGGCAAAGGCTTTTGACACAATCCCACATTCAGGCATTACCAATAAACTTAGCAAACTGAATGTAAACCCCTTCATTGTAAGATGGGTTGCCAAGTGGCTCACAAACCAGATACACGCTATTAAAGTAGTTGACTCCACATCAACCTGCAGACCCATTACTAGTGGGGTGTGACAGGGGTCAGTGTTGGGTCCCCTACTGTTTGGTGTATAGTTCTCAGAAGTTCAGGTCAAAATTAAAGAGTTGTGGCTGACCAGGTTTGCAGATGACTGCAAACTAGGTGCAAACATTGAATCCCCAAATGATGTCAGTATACTCCAAGACGGTCTCACACAGACAAACGACTGGTGTATTAGTCGCAGCCTCAAACTAAATGCAAAGAAATGTATCATCATTCCCTTGGGCACAAACAATGTCCCTTCACATTATCAAATCAATAACAATACCTTAAGTACCCATAAAGTGGTAAGGGACCTGGGATCACAAGTTGAATGCAACCTTAACCTCAACCACTATGTGCCTGCCATTGTAAGGAAATCTTTCCACATAGCTCATTTGATTAGTAAAGGAATCACCTCGAGAGAAAAAGAAGTTATAACCCCCTATACTTTGCACTTATCCAGCCCATAATTGAGTATAACAGTCCATTTGGTATGCACTGTACTAAGCACCCACAGCAATTAGAGAGACCTCAGAGGTTTCTAACAAAGAAGATCAAGGGTGTCCAACATGTGCCTTACACAGACTGACTAAAATCCCTGTAACTATATTCTGTATCATATAGACTTCTTAGGGGCAATTTATGCCTGGCCTACAGAGCAACCCAAGATTCAAACCTAATGAGCTTACTGCATATCCATAAATCAGATGGGTCTATGGTTACCCATTCCAGGGACTTAAATATGGCCTGCAACTTAAATAGGATGTGCTGGAGGGACAGATTTATCTCCCAGTGACTGTCACATCTTTGGAACAGGCTACCAATTCATGTGAAACAGAGTACCTCTATGACACTCTTCAAGAAGAACCTGGATGAGTGGATGGGGCACTGTAAATTCTTGTAACCACTCATAGGTTGCCCAATGTAAGGTGAAACTCCAATGGCAAAGAAACACACCATACTCCTCCAGCAGGAGTATAATTTAATTTCTATCTCTGATGATACCTTTACTGAAGGAGAAAGTGTTTAGAAATTAAATTATACTTGTTTATTCAGCTGTGCTGTTTCCAGTCCATTCATTTCACTTGTGGTCTGCTGGAGGAGTCTGGTGTGTTTCTTTTGTCATTGGTGTTTCGCAGTAAATTCTTACCAGGGATAGTGCCTACAACCCTCCTGGACATGGGCAGTCATTACTAAATGCAGTCTTGGTATTGACTAGCACTTTTATGGTTTTACATTGGGTTGAAATGACTAGACTTAAAATAACCTCTGGGTTGATAGCCTAGTAATCTCCTATGATACTTGCCTCACTCCCTTCAACCTAAATCACACTTCAAAATCCTCTCCAGCCACCTACTACACTCTTTTTTGTTTTCTACACTACCTTACATTATGTACTTCATCTCCGCAGACCTTTCCTCTACCTCTTTCTCTTTCTTCCCTGCTCACCAAAGCTACCTGAAGACACTCTGCCCTGCGCTCTTCTTATAATCTCCTTCTCTCCATTCTTCTTCCTTTTTCCTTCTATAGCCATAATATGAACATCTCTCTCATACTAAGACATCACTCAATTTTACCTCGCTGTCTCTGAATATGTAATCTCTGATATCTCTCTAAATATCTTATTAGAATTGTCTAAGATCTTACTTCTAAGATGGCTGCACACTGAGTAACAGTTTATTTCTAGCTCTCCCAGTGTGAAAACATAAACTCAGCAGAGAAGGCCAGTAGACTTGTGTTTATGGGTATATTTCAGTAACTGGCTAGTAACTGCACTGCCTGAATGCCAGGAATAAAGAAATGCAGAAGACCTGGAAAAAATCAGCTGCAAAAAGTGAGGAAGAAACACTGACTGGGGAAAGTTCTGCAGCTTTTCAGCAAAAAGCAATACAACCTTCAGACATGACTTCCAATAATCTACAGGAAGATATAATACAACTGCATGCAGACCTGGTTAAAATAAACAAAACAGTGATGGAGTATATCAACACAACAACAAAATGCTAGAAAAAAATTGAAGAAGCTTTAAGAAATAAATAGGACATGCTGGAGGGACAGATTCATATACCAGAGGCTCCCCCCACTCTGGAACAAAATCCCAATCCATGTTAGGCAGAGCCCCTCACTGACCCTCTTCAAGAGAAATATTGACAAGTGGATGGGAGATCGTAAGCTTACCCCTGGGATCTCTTCTGTGTCCCTGCTTGACAGAGATACAGTAAACTAACCTTAAAAGGGCTACCTTCTGTGACCTACTATACAGAGGCACAGTCAACTAATCTAAAAGGGTGGCGAAAGTCAAACACACTCTGGCTAAGCTTATAAATACCCTAGGGCAGATAGCCTAGTATCAGTCTATGAACCTATAAACCTATAATAAACTTGCAAAAATCAGAGCTGGAAATTAAGAAAAAGCTGACTGAATATAAGACTGCTCAGGAAGAGATGTTTAAAAAATAATAGAATAAGAGGACAGAGCATGCAGGGAAAACCTGAGATTTTCAGTTATATCAGAGAAGCTGGAAGGAGCAGACTGGATTAATTTTATGAAAGCACAAATAAGCAACTGGACTGGTATTCCACAGCAGTTGTTAGTTGAAAGTGCACATTGTGTGTATGCTCCAAACTTGGATATAAGAAAGCAACATAGACCTTTAATAGTAAATATACAATCCTACTAGCAGAATGAGTTGATTCTGACAAATCTATAGCAGAAGGACAAAGTACTAAAAGTGGGAGACAGCAGAGTATTTGTGGAGAATAATTACTCGTTGTACACCAGACAGAAAAGGATCAAATTTATTCCACTATTCAGGGAATGTTGAGATGCAGGTGTGAGATTCAAACTACTGTACACATCTGTGCTCAAGGTATTCTTCCCTGGAGGGACAAAATCATTTTTTGATGATGTATACACTAAGAAGGAAGTACAAAAGTTTATCCAACAAAAATTAAGCTGTGAAAAAGAAGGAGATTATGCTTTTTGTTCTGGCAATAAAGACCACAGAGGGACTGTACCTGTGAAACCTTTTTAAAATTTTCAACAGAAAATGTTTGAGAGAAGTCAGGGAGCATAAGAGTTGACTAGAAGACTTGAGAATATGTTGGAAATGAAGCAGAAACATGAATTTTGAGATGATCAGTAATAAAACCAGTAACTAACTTAACATGGAATTACAATGTTATAATTATATTTGTGAAATATGACAGAACAATAAAATTTGGAAATATTGGACTTTTTCAAAATTTGTTGGACTTGTGTGGGACTTTAAAACATATGCCCTACATCATGTCATTAATGTTCAGAAAAGTGCTTTGGGGAGGGGAAGAGGAGAGAGAAAGTTAACTGTGCGTAAAGATTTTTTTTCTTTAAACAGTACCAATTTTTGGCATTTGATTTTCTTTACATGCTATAAAGTTAATTGTTTTCAATTAATTGTAAGTGTAATGGGGAATGTAAATAGGTGCTGTTGTTCTTTTTCTTTTCTTTCTCCCTTCTCTCTTTCTTGTTCAGTTTTAAGAAATGTAGGCACTGTAATGTAAAACAAAACTGGTTAAAAACCATGATAAAAGAAAATATTAATGTGCTTTTTTCTCATTCTTGTATGTGGGAATGACTGGATTAAAGACCTTAGATTGATTTAGTAATAAGTTTTAAGAGCCAAAGTAAGTAAATGAAAAACAACATTGAATATTATGAGCTTTTTTTCTAGAAAATACATGTACACTCAATAACAATTCTGTAGCTGGTCTTCATGCTTCCATGGAAACAAATCTGATAAAGAGACACTGTCTGTTTGGTTCTCATGTCTCCATGGAAACAATCTGATAAAGAGAAATTGGCTACAGTCTGGTGGATAGTGATTGGCTTGGGAAAAAAATTAAACAGAAATTAGCTACTAGAAAGCATTCAAGGGGTTTCCCAAAGTAGATAATGTTCTCTGAAAGCAGTCACTGGCTTTCCCAATATAGTTAATGTTCTCTGAAACATTCATGGGCTTTCCCAAGGTAGTAAATGTTTTCTGAAAACATTCAGGAATTTCCCAGCTGGGAGAACTACAAAGATAAGACAAAACCAATCAGCACTTAGTAGAAGCACAGGCTGTACCATGCATCTTAGCATGGTTAATCTTTATTTTATGTTAACTCAAGTCTGTAACTGTGGCTGTCCATTTGGGACTTGTGTTCCTATTTGGAGGGTAAAACTTCAATATTTGAAGGTGTACATAGTTTTGTGTGTTAGTATTAAGTTAATATGTTTTAGACAGATATTGGGGTGTGTCTGTTTTTTTTTTTTTGTTGTTGTTTGTTTGAGGGCTTTCAATAAAACAAAACATTTTATAAGATGTGACATATGCTCAAATGGATATGACAAGAAACAACTGTATAAAAGTTCAACCTGCCAAACAGTGTATGCATGTAACACAAAAGCTGGAACTAGACATTTAACAAAAAAGATGTTATACATAAAAGGTGGGAATAATAACTTTTTATACAATGATACTTTCATTAATGTCTTTAAATGTAAATGGCCTCACAGATAAATACAAAAATGAAAGAGTAGTGAACTATATTAAAAACCATAGAGTGCAAATAGCTATGTTACAGGAGACATACTTAGAACTGAACCTATGAATATGATAAAGAAAGGTTATTCAGCAGAATTCCTGGGACAAATGAAAAGAGAAGTAGAGCTCCAATAGTGATAGAAGAAGATAAAATGATCATACTGGCATATATGTAGTGCTAAGGGGCTACTGGCAAGGGGGAAGGATTAAAATGGCATGTATTTACACTTCACCTAAAACTGCTGTAATGGAGCTTAAGAAAATTCTAGGAGAAAAAAATCAGTTTTCAGCAAGGAATATTACTTATATTTGGGGACTGGAACTTGATTTGCAGCAGTGAAGATGTAACTGGGGATCCCAGAAAGGAAATATAACAAAGGAGGGTACATTTTTGAACATATTTATGAAAATATTTGGCGTGGAATATGTGAATTCAGTAATAGGAGTTATGACTGAATTTACATATTATTCCCTAAGATGTAAAAACTGGGCTAGGCTAGACAGAATATACATTTCACAGGAACATGTGCATTGAAGTGAAGGTGTTGATAATCACCCAATAACTATTTCAGATCATGTGCCAGTAATAGCTAAAATAAAAACACAGGGTAATGAAATAAAAATAAGACATTGGAGCTTTTTCACTTATCTGTTGAAAATAGAGGAATTTAATGAATGGGTAGTTGTGATTATTCAGGAGCTGTTAGAGAGGATAGAAATTTATTCCAAAAATATAGCTAGGGTGTGGGACAAAATTAAGGTGGAGTTTAAAAATAGGGTGGAAATAAAATAAAAGGAGCTATGGTTAAAAAGTAACAAGAATTATTTAGAGGGATTGACAAATGTGAAAGCATTGCAGAATGGGGGAATCTCACAGAACAAGAAGAGTATCAACTGAAGAATGCTATGCAGAAAATAAGGGATTATAATATGATAATATGCACAACACTAGAGCACAAAAACTTTTAGCACAACTCAGGCAACAAAAAGTAGAAAGGACTGTCATCAAACTTAGGGAGCCTATAAAAAAAGGCCACAAGAGAGCCTGTAGAGGTATTAGAACTATTTGAAAATTCTATGAGAGTGTCTGTAAAGCAGAGAAATATGAAAATCAAGAAACGATACAAATGGAAATGTTTATGGCAAATTTAAATATGCCAAGATTAGTCCTAGAAGAGGTTAGGATAGGAGGAGATGAGATAAAAATTGTGATGAATAACCAATCTACAGGAAAGTCCCCAGGAATAGATAGTATTCCTGGGGAAGTTTGGAGGCTAGGAGGAAAAAAACTGATAAAAGATCTGGATGATTTTGTTTAACAGTATCTTAAGAGGAGGAGAAGTACCACCGTCCTGGAGGAAAGCAGTGGTAGCTGCAATACCTAAAGAGTGTAAGGATCCATCAGGTCCATCTTAATACAGGCCCATTTCAATATTAAACCATGATTATAAAGTGTCCATGTCTATAATGGCTAAAAGAATGACTAAAGTAATGCCAAAACTGATAGATATTAATCAATGTTTGGGGAGGGGAGGCAAACATTTGACAACATTAACAGAACATTGATGATCGAGAGGGAAGCAGAATGTAAGAAAATACAAGTGTTGTTGGTGGGCCTTGATGCAGAGAAAGCATTTGACAGAGTAAGCTGGGACTTTATGAGCAGGGCAACAGAAGCACTTGCATTTCTTGAAAAAATATAAGGTTGATTAAGAGACTATATGAGGGACCGAAGGCAAAAATTAAAGTGGGTGGGGTCCTCTCTGATGCAAATTTTTGCTTGAGCAGAGGAACCAGGCAGGGGTGTTATCTTTCCCCTTTATTATTTGCATTATATATATATATGTATATATATATATATATATAGATAGATAGATAGATAGATAGATATAGATATAAAACCATTAGCAAAGAAAATAAGGGACTCAGAAATTCAAGGATATAATTGGTATGGTAGTCAAGAATAGCTGGTTTTATTTACATATGATATTATTTTGTACCTGACAAAACCAGAAAAAGACATTACAGTGTTGTGGAACATTTTGAGACAGTTTCAGATCTTTTTGGTATACAAAATTAATGAAGCTAAAACAAAGGCAATAGCAGTAAATTATGTACCACACATGAACTGGTTCAGGAATACCAATATTTATGGGGACATGATAAAATTAAATATTTAGGAGTCATCATCATCATCTTTCGGCTTTTCCCGTTAGGGGTCGCCACAGCGGATCATCTCTTTCCATTTCTTCCTATCCTCTGCATCTTGCTCTGTCACACCAACCACCTGCATGTCCTCTCTCACCACATCCATAAACCTTATCTTAGGCCTTCCTCTTTTCCTCTTACCTGGCAGCTCCATCCTTAGCATCGTTTTCCCAATATACCCATCATCCCTCCTCAGCACATGTCCAAACCAACACAATCTCGTCTCTCTTGCTTTGTCTCCAAACTGTCCAACATGCGCTGACCCTCTAATATACTGATTCCTAATCCTATCCATCCTAGTCACACCGAGTGCAAATCTTAACATCTTTAACTCTGCCACATCCAGCTCTGACTCCTGCCTTTTTGTCAATGCCACTGTCTCCAACCCATATAACATAGCTGGTCTCACTACTGTCTTGTAGACCTTCCCTTTCACTCTTACTGGTACCCGTCTGTCACAAATCACTCCTGACACTCTTCTCCACCCATTCCACCCTGCCTGTACTCTCTTCTTCACCTCTCTTCCACATTCACCATTACTCTGAACTGTTGATCCCAAGTACTTAAACTCGACCACCTTTACCAACTCTACTCCCTGCATCCTCACCATTCCTCTACCCCCCCTCTCATTTACACACATATATTCTGTCTTAGCCCTGCTGACCTTCAGTCCTCTGCTCTCTAGAGCATATCTCCACCTCTCCAGAGTCTCCTCAACCTGATTCCTACTCTCACTACAGATCACAATGTCATCTGCAAAAGTTTACATTAAAAATGATTCTAGTGTAGCAGCTAAGGATATGTGGGAAAAGACTACATAAAAGATAATACAAAAACTGAGAAAATTGAAGCTTCATTATATGGATATGGATAGTAAGATACAAGCAGTTAAATGTTTTTAGTCCCCTTAGGACATAGGTCAGGCATAGCTTTATCATCCAGAGGAGAAGTTCTAGGTAGTAATTAATAAAGGGCTGAAGGACTTTATCTGGGAGAGGAAGACGGCAAGAGTCAAGAAGAATAAGCTGATTCTTCATAGGTTCATAGATGTTTAGAAGGCTAACAACCACAAGGTCATTTTTAAGCCTAGCCATGCATCCCAAATCTCTGACAAGTTCTGATACCCTTGATAAGTGTAAGCAGGGGTTTGGGAGATGAACCATTTACAGGTTACTTGTCTCCATTAGAGACATAGGTGCCAAACCAGGGATGAATTTCCAGTTTCCAATCCAATTGTTCAAGTTGCACTTGAGTTAGGGAGGAACTCTGCTTCACATGGATGGGGAGCCTGTGCATAGACAGGGCAGTCTCTGGGATACATACCTATCTCCTCAGCAGGACCTATTTATATCACAGGCAAGGTTTAAGTAGTCTTTAGAACAGGTAATTCTGGTGCTGTTTGTTTTGTGAATATGCAGGAGGTCCATCAGAGTGGGGTCTGACAATGCCCTGTATGCCAGGCATAGATTTTCCCCTCAAAAGTCTGCAGGAGACAGAATACAGGTTTAGGGCCTTGAGGCGATCTGCATATGATATTTTACTTATGTATTGTATTCTTTTAGTGAGGAACATCTGTGGACATTCCAGTTGTTAGATATGCCTGGTTAGGTGCATACTAAAGGGGGCATTGTACTCAATGATGGGTCTGATGAATGCCGAATACAGTGGAACAATGACTTCCTTGGACTTGGATGACATACCTTTGTTTATAAGTTGTGCAGTATAGAATGATTTCTTCACCACTGTAGATGCATGATGGTCAAAAGCTAGATTACTATCTATGTGTGTCCCTAAGTCCCTGACTACTGGGTCAACTCTAAGGGGTGTGTTGTCAATATGACAGTTACCAGGGATGAATGACTTCCCAATGGATACTACTATGCATTTCTTGGCATTTAATTTAGTCCATGGCTCTGACACCAGTTGTTTGTCTGTGTCAGCCTCTCCTGGAGAACGTGTGTGTCAGTGTGAGATTCAGTGACAGCTCCTAATTTGCAATCATCTCCAAATTTAATCAGCCAGTAGAACAGGGCGGTTTGGGATTACCCATTTTAAAGGGGTATTCCAGAGCTACATAGTTAATGCTCCTGTACATATCACAAACAGAAACTGCAATTCAAAGTGGAAAGGAATGATGATGAAACGGGGGGGGGGGGCTCAGGAAACAAGGAGAGGCTGAGATTTTGGATGCAGCCCTTTAATGAGACTAACAATAATAATGCAGAATAGTATATCCATAAAGTAGCAGAAAGTTCTCTAAGAACTAAATCCACAAGGGAATAGAAAAAGAAGATTCTGCCAATAGGGATGACTGCAACTAGGCAAGAGGGGGCTGTAATTTATTGGAGAAAACTGGCAAATGAACCAAGGTATTGGGAGCAAATAACTATAGAGGGAAAGATAATAGAATGGCAAGACGCCAAGAATTTATTTGGACTGCAGGTTAGAGACTGCCTTCTCTATCAGGAATTGATATCAGAGTATAGGCAAAGCAAAAGAAATAGGGAGGTCCTAAATGAAAGACCAGCAGTGGTAGAGTTTTTAATAGAATCTAGAATAGAAGCTGCCAGTAAAAAAGGAATTATTAGTAGAGCATATAAAATATTGCACGATAACTATAAGAATCAATCAGAGGAGGTTAGAAAGGACTGGGAAGAGAGATTGGATAAGCAATTTACAAAGAAACAATGGGAGGATATATGTATGTCTCCCAAATGTGCAACAAAATCTAGAAGATTTAGGATTTTTGCCTGGAAATGTTTACATAGATATTTTTATACCCCATGTAGACTCCAGAGAATAGTGCTTCACCAGCAGAGTTATTGGCTTTAGTGATCTGCAAGTGATTTTTGTTGCTGGATCTTAGTGGTCTGGTGGTGCGATAGGGTTGGAGTAGATTCTGGAGGGATGGGACATTTAGTGGATGGTTTACTAGTTTGTGGGTGAGTGAGAGTTGATACCATTGAAGGAGGTGAGGGAGTTCAAGCCAGCCCAGTTCAGCAAGTGAGAGACAGTGGTGACTATGGTAGGATGCCCCTGTGGTGAATTTGGTGATTTTGTTGTAGCAGGTCTCTAGCTTGTTTAGATCGCATTGCCTTAGGTTGGTATATATTGGAGAGGCATAAAGTAGGGTGGAGATAAGGTGGGAATTTGCTATTGAAATCTTTGCTGCTTTGGTGAGATGTTGCTTATTTCTGTATAGCGCTCCTAGTTTTTTGTGGACTTTTTTATGGTCATGGATATGTCAATGTCAAATTTTAGTTTATTATATATTTCCACTCCTAGCAATTTGGTGTGTTCAGTTGGGTATATAGTGGTGCTGTCTTTTGCTGTGATGTTAAAGTGAGAGTTGTTTTGAGTATGTTTGGTGGGTTGGAAGATGAGTAGTTTAGTTTTGTTTGGGTTGAGTATTAATTGGGCATCGGATAACCATGTTTCAACAGAGGAAAAGGCTTCCTGTGTGACTTTTTGCAGTTTGGGTAGGGGCTGGGCTGAGCAGATGATGGTTGAGTCATCTGCGTATTGTATGAGTGTGCCATGTTTGGTGGCAGAGGCTAGATTATTGGTGAAAACAGAGAAGAGTAGGGGTCCAAGGATGGATCCTTGGGGAACCCCTATGGAGACAGGTAGTTGGAGAGATATGTAATTCTGCCATACAATGGATTGTTGGCGGTCAGATAGGTAACTTTGAAACCAGTTGGTGACTGATTGTGAGAAGGATAGGTTATTGAGGACAGAGATAAGTTGTTTGTGTGGGACCATGTCAAATGCTTTAGATAGGTCTAGGCAAGTAGCAGAGGAGAGGTAGCCATTGTTTTTATGCTGAAGGATAGTGTTAGTAAAGGAAAGTAAGGCAGTGGTGGTGCTATGGTTTGGTCGGAAACCATGCTGAGTAATGGAAAGGAGGTTGTTAGTAAGGAGGTAGTCTGAGACCTGAGAGTGTATGCATCTCTCTAGTATTTTGGAGAGTGGAGAGAGAATAGCTATGGGGCAGTAATTGGTTAGTTCTGTGGAGGGTCCGCCTTTGTGGAGGGGAATTATATGTGATACTTTCCACGGTGTGGAAACGTAACTTTCTGACAGAGATCGGTTAATCAAGATGGATACTGGGTAGGCCAGAGCATCAGTTGCGATTTGTAGGTATTCACTTGGGAGGTTGTCTGCGGCTAATCTGGTGGGCTTAAGTTTAGTTAAGAGTTTTTTATGTTGGAGGTAGGTACAGGAGAAAAAGAGAAGGCAGTGGGGAGATTACTAGTTGAAGGTGTGGGTTGGAGGGGAGGGGGGTTGTGTTGTTTAGCTAGTGATAGTATGGTTTGTGTAAAGAGTGTGTGTTGAATGAGGTAGCAATATTTTCTGAGGAGTGAGGGATGTTAGGAGGAGGGGTACTGACTTTACCTGGGTGGAGGATGGAGTTTATGGTGGACCAGAATTGTTTGGGGCTGTGTTGGGAGGAGTCTAGGGCAGACTGGTAGTATTGGAATTTGTCCTGTTTTATTAGCTTTTTGACTCTATTGCGTAGTTCTAGGAATTTCTGTCTAGTTGAGGGGGTTTTGGTTTTGCGCCAGTGCTCCCAGGCTTTATCCCTGTTTTTTTATTTCTGACTTAGTGGTTTTCTGTAGCCATGGGGAGGGTTGTGCTTTTTTTCTGGAAAGTCTTATGGGGGCATGATAATTAAGGATGCTCAGGAAGGTAGTATTAAAAAATTCAACTGCGTCATCAAGACTGAGGTACTTTAGAGGATGCCAGTTACATTCTTTGAGGGATGAGATGAATGCGAGTGGGTTAAAGTTTCGTTTTTTACATATTTGACGGTAGATGACAGGTTTAGCTTGGTATAGGTATTTTTTGAGTAGGAATGTTGGGGAGTGATCACTGAGGCTATCTGATAAGCAGCCTGTTATATATGACTGGGGGCTCTTACTGACTAGTATCCAGTCCAGGGTACTAGAAAATGGAAATCAAAATCTAAACCAACTACACTTGAAGTAGTGAATATAGTAACAGAGATAAAACAACTGGAATTGAGATCTTTAGAAAGGCATAGGCACAAACTACATAGGAAAAATGTGAATTGTGGGAACAATACATACAAGGAAGGAATGAGGTTTAAAAGGTGGCAGGACTTAAATGAGCTATGAAATGTTTGAGAAAAAATGGGTAGATTATAAATGATGTATAATGTTTGCAACTGGGAGTGTATCAGTATGGCTTATGATGTAAAATGCTTGTAACTAGGATTGTGTCAGTGTGGTTTGTTTTCATTTGTATAAATGTGTGATTACCTATGTAGTAACTGATGTTTTAATAAAGATGTTTTTCATTTACAAAAGAGGCAGGCAGGAATTGAATAATTTATGTAATATTGATTAGGTTATATGATATACAGCAATATATACGTGAATATAATGTTTGTTATGTTAATATAGTTTGATTACTTTTATATGAATGTAAATATGCCTATGTCACAAGTGGTAATTCAATAAAGGTGTCTGGAAAAAAATTAATTGTTTCAGGTCTCATTTATCACATACTAATCTAATAAACTTTCCATCTGTTAGAACAAAATCACTAGATTCTCTACCAATACCAAATCATGATCCCACCACTGCCTTTCCCTACAAGTCTTTCACTGGCTTGAATTTCCGAACCTATTAAGGTACCATCAACTCAGCCTGGCTCATCTAATTCTGTACTATCCCAAGAAAACCCCTGACTTGACTGGCATGTTGAACTTCTACAATTCAAATAGACAACTTTGGTCTTCCAACAAAGCCTTAATCAAAACCATCACATGCAAAAACAACTCTGGGGAATCACTATTTGCCCATGGAATAGCAAATATATGGGACGACCTTCCCCCTGACCTCAGACTACAAAACTTCACACCCTCCTTTAAATGTCTGCATAAAACATACCCCTTCACCAACCATCTATGCAACTATAATTGACCCCCTGAAGCCTCATCCACTCACTATTTCTACTCCCCATCTGTCCTGGACAACACAAACAACATACACTAACTATACCTATCCATGTGTGAGCAATAACCTATATATGAGTGTATGTACATGTGTGTGTGTGTGTGTGTCTGTGTGTGTGTATATATATATATATATATATATATATATATAGATATATATATATAGACAGATATATGTATAAATATGCTCTTACATGTATATTTGCTTGACTGTATATATGGAAACTTAAACATTTATATACTCTTATTCAGTTGTGAAATATCTTGCATTGTTCTACCAGGTTCTTATCTACCCTCACTGTATATTTTGTACACTTGTATTTTCATCCAAAAGGTAATATCCTTTTATTGTATACTAACTGCTGTAAAGTCTATAATCTGTATACTACTACTCTATAATATCTCTTTTGTAAATGTTTCTGCTCTCTGTAAACTTATGGAGTTTTTCTCCCCAGCATTCCACTGAAAACGAACACTTGTTGTCCAGTCGGACTATCATGGCAAACAAATGTTAAATAAATGTAAAAAATAATATGACTATTGTTGAAGTTTTCCTCACATATTCTCTTCAACTTGTGTTGTTGTTTTTCATTGCACTCTGCTATGAAACATATGTTCTATGTTTTTCTCATTACATTTTTCAGTCTTATGTTTTGTAGCACAATACTTTGAAATTTTGTACTTGATGTTTTGTAATGTAACATACTTTGTGATTGAAAATATTTGTACTTGATTTTTTAAATATTGTGATTGTGGAGCTTTTCTCCTCAGGCCACCCCTGAAAAAGGGCACTTTCTGGTCCAGTCAGACTTTCCCAGTACACAATATCAAATAAATAAATAAATACATAAATAAATATAGTCTAGTGAGGTACATCTCAGGCCATTCACCCTCATGTGGACTATGATGGAGTCATACTGGTACTTATGGTTAAGTGACTTGAGTGCTTGAGTGACTTGATGGACCCTGGCACCTGACAGGCAGTTAACTGTAACCCACTCCTTATCCAGCCTGGTGTGGGGAACATCTGTCTGGCTCACAATGGAATCACCTGTGACCGATACATTAAGTTTTGTGATGTGGGGCTTATTTGTTGAGACATTTTTTATTAGGGAAGGGAATGGGTTAATTTGTCAGGACTGTGCTGGTAGAGCCAAGAGTACAAGAGGAACCTATACTTTTGGTAGGCTAAGGTTGATCAATAAGGCAACGTTGCTCAGTGCACAACTGAGTTGCTACCAGGCAGCAGAAAAGCTTGGAAGGGTTTCATTGACAGTCATTTAGGGAAAAACTAAACTTCTAGGCTTTTGCATCTATACAGGGCACTGTTAACCAGCACAGTGCAAATGTGAGGCTTAAATACAAACAAAGAGAAACATGTTTTAAGCTAGCTTCCAATCAGGAAAGCACACAACAAGTCTTTCACCAGCAATCCCCAACTCAAACAGGTTAGATCAGCACACTTCTGCCACAAGGGTGTAGAAAAATACCTTATTAATGTAGAATAGCTGGTCTGGATCCCAAGTGTAACAAGACAACAGAAACTACCTACAACATCACTACTACTAACAGATACAATGTAATACAGTGCAATTAACTACTTAAAGCAGCAGTAGACAGTACAGTGTTTTTTGCTATACAGTGCAAAAATAGCAGCAAATAAAAAACTGCTAAACTACAGTCATAGTATAGAAGAGAAGTGCAAAAATACTTATGTTTGTTTTTTCAGTAGTGGATTGCTCCAGGTGAAAGTAGATTTTCAGCAATCAATAGCAAAGTCATCAAACGACAAGCAGCTCTGTGTATCTATGCCAAAGTGTGTGCAAAAGTGAGGCTTAAATATGAACAAAGAGAAACAAGTTTTAAGCTAGCTATCAATCAGAAAAGCACACAATAAGTTTTCCACCACCAATCCCCAATTCAGAAAAGTTAGATCAGCACACTTCTGCCACAAAGGTACAGAAAACACCTTCTTAATGTAGAATAGCTGGTTTGGAGTCCAAGTATAACAAGACCACACAAACCACCTACAACAGCCCCAAAACTAACAGATACAATGTAATACAGTGCAATTAACTACTTAATGCAGCATGCAGTCCAATTTTTTTTTGAAACTGCTGAAGTGCAGTCACAGTATATACTATTGATGTCATATTTAAATTATGTACCTGCTATATATGTTTTTATTGGGTTTTTTTAGATTTCTGTGTGCTGACAGCAGATGTCATTCTTGATGTCATATTTAAATTATGTATCTACTACATGTGTTTTTATTGGTTGGATTTAGATTTCTGTGTGTTGATTGGTGCAGGTCTCTTGATAAGGGCTGTCTGTTGTGTTGCATTAAGGTCTGAGGAAGCTTTCTTCCATGAAAACACAATTACTTTTTTATTAAAATTCTTGTTTTATTTCTATTTTAGTTTGTTTTTATTATGCTGCTTTTTGCTGCTCATTGCTGTGGTGGTCAAAGTCTTCTTTTTGAATAAGGCTATTTTCATTCCATGATAATATGGACAGTGTAGCCATTATGATAGAATTCTAACTATTACTCCCACCTATTATGCATGACAATTCTCTTGAATGTGTATTTTTAACTTTTCTCTTATGGGGTACACACTAATGCTTGGTAGGCTGATCTCTTATGCAATTGCTTCTTCTTATCTCCATTTGAACCTGCGGCACATTTCAAGTTGTTTTGCTCCAATAAAAACACTCAAAATACTAAATACATTTTCTAATCCCCATCCCTTTTTAACTTAGAATAGATGCAAAAAAATATGTACATTTTCAACAAATGAAGTTTGCCCTTCCAGATATGAGAAGTTGCCCCAAATCAATGGCTGCACTCACAGTCATTGCTTAATCTAAGATTAAAGCTACCTAAGTAAAAGTCTATGTTACAGTCTGTGTTCTTACTTGCACTGATTACTATATGTTCTTTTCATATCTTTATTTCTCTCTAAAATGTAAAGAAAAATCAGCTTGCATGCTTTCAGTAAACATTAAGTTTTAGCCCTAGGAAAAAGTGGACTGGCTACCTTTAAATAAATAAACTATTAATACAGGGTATTTTTGATTCTACTAGTTAATTCCTGTGACATTTTCTAACTCCAGAGAAATTTCCTTTGGAAAAATTGAAAAGGTTTTACTGTCAAAGTCTCTTTAACACACTGTTATTGTCAGAAGAATAAGAAGCAGGGTCTCCTTTTGCTTGTTAGCTCACTTGTTGTTGGATAAACATTTATTTTCTCCTTAGCCTGTTTTGCCTCAGAACATGTCTTTGATCCTCCTGAAAAAATATTCTGAAGACAGCTGGATTCAGCATCTTGAATCACACACCTACCTTTCATTATTCCCATATTGCTGGGAAAATCTTGATTCTTTTCTGCCTGGTGTACAGTGAATAACCATTTACCACAAACACTCTGCTGTCCACAACTGTTTAATACTTTTCCCTTCTGCTACAGTTTTGTGAGGAGCAACTCTTTCTGCTGGTATGATTGCACCTTTACTTTTAAAGGCCTTGGCTGCTTTCTCATGGACAGATTTGTGGTTTGCATACAATGTGCCCTCTCAATTAACAAATCCCACTATGGAACACTAGTCTGGTTGCTCCTTTATACTATCATAAAATGAATGCAGTATATTCTATGTAGTTTCTCAAGAACAGTAGAAAATCTTAGGTTTTCTTTATGTGTTCTGTGTTCTGACTACTATTTTTGAAACAGCTCTTCTTGAGAAGCCTCATGTTCAGCTAGCCTTTTCTTCACTTCAATAAATCCGTAAAGCGAGGTCCTTGTCAGCAGGCAAAACCAAACACAAGTACTGCCTTAACGCGTTTATTTTAAAACCAGAACGTTTTCACCACGGCAATCCGTGGCTTCATCAGAGAATAAAACAACAATTCAAGCATAAACTCCATTTAAAAGTCAAACAAATAGGAAATGACATCATCAAATTTCCTCCGGGCAGCAATCAAGTTTTTAAATTTTTAAATTTTTAACATGACAGCATTAATACATATTCAAGCATCACAATCCTCCCTGTTACTTAATACAATAAATGAGCGTTGTGTAATATGTATAAAAGAACCTTCATATAAAAATAAAAAATAAACATAATAAACACCTTAATAATTAATGGCTACAACTTACAAGACCGGACCAACTATTCTACCACAAGTACCTGCAAGGTATATATATATTAATACCTTTGCAGGAACCTGAGGACCACCTATTATTATCACTTAATGGTTACTGAATAGTAACTGTAACATAGCCCCTGTTTTAAAATTAAAAAATTAAAAAGTTACTTTAGGTGAATAATTTTATCAGATTTAGTATTCTGTGAAGAATAGTGTAAAAAATAGGGTAGACCTCCAAGTTTTTTAACAGTTGTATCGAGTAGGTAGTAGTACTTGAAATAAATATATTTAACCTTAAAGACAAAAGGACATATTAACAAAAGCCCTTACTATATTATACTAGTGTTAGGTCAAAAATAGGTACAACAATTTTTTCCCTCTTTCTTGAGTGATACCATTAAGTGATAATAATAGGTGGTCCTCAGGTTCCTGCAAAGGTATTAATATATATATACCTTGCAGGTACTTGTGGTCGAATAGTTGGTCCGGTCTTGTAAGTTGTAGCCATTAATTATTAAGGTGTTTATTATGTTTATTTTTTATTTTTATATGAAGGTTCTTTTATACATATTACACAACGCTCATTTATTGTATTAAGTAACAGGGAGGATTGTGATGCTTGAATATGTATTAATGCTGTCATGTTAAAAATTTAAAAATTTAAAAACTTGATTGCTGCCCAGAGGAAATTTGATGATGTCATTTCCTATTTGTTTGACTTTTAAATGGAGTTTATGCTTGAATTGTTGTTTTATTCTCTGATGAAGCCACGGATTGCCGTGGCGAAAACGTTCTGGTTTTAAAATAAACGCGTTAAGGCAGTATTTGTGTTTGGTTTTGCCTGCTGACAAGGACCTCGCTTTACGGATTTATTGGTTTGGTTTTGTTTCTTCTGTGGTTTGTTTTCTTCACTTCAGCCTATTATTTTTCAGTTTTATCAGTTAATCTGAATAGTTAAAGTGTCTTCTATTTTGTCCTGCCTTCTTTTATTTCACTTGATATATTTCTTCAGTGTTTAACTTTAAACATTTCTGAGTTAATATGATTTATTTATTCCTCTACATTTCTGGAAGTCATCTCCTTTACCAAAGCTAAAATTTGAATTGCTTTTTGCTAAACAGATGCAGGATTCTTCCCAGCCAGCACTTCTTTTCTCCATTTCTGGTTGATTTCCTCTCAGATATTCCAAATGTTTTCTTTGATATCACCAAGGCAGAGTGATTACTAGCTAATAATCAAATTTCATCAAACCTGACAATTTAACTGACCCCCTTTTCATAGTTTCTGTTTTCAGACTGGGAGAGCTCAAATCAACCTGTTGAACAGTGTGCATCCATATTGGAAGTCGAGGTCTCTGAATTGTTTTTGGTGCTTTTCAAGATAAATGCCAAAGGGGACATCATATTCAAAGATTGTCTTAATAATGAGAGAATAAAATTGGGCTATAAATATTTTGGATCTGGAGGGGATACTATAAAGGATAAGTTGTGAAAGGTAGAAGCCATATATGTGGTAGTCAAAAGAGAAATTGTCAGGTACCTAAATCCCTAATGCCTGGGTCACACTTAAATGGAACGTTATCTAGATGGTTATCCGGTGGTGATGTCACTTTCACCAATGGAAACTAGGCTGCATTTCCTGGTGTTGCATCTAAGCCTGTGATTGACACACCAAACATTTGTATGGTCTATCCTGTGCTGGGGAATTTGAGTGTTTAGAATGCAGCTTAGCCATAGGTCTTTGATATCCACTTTCATGTAAGAGAAATATTTGCCATAGATGACAGGGGTCAAAGGAGAGCCAAGTGGAACACCTCTGGTGACATTTTTATGTCTTGAGCAAATATTCCCTACCTTGGCATTATGGTTCATATCAAACAGTTGTATAAATATCCAGCATACTAAGTATGGATTAATATTGAGATGGGAGATTTTGTCAATAATCCAGGCATAGGGGACAGTGTTGGAGGCCTTGGCAAAGTCCATATAGACAGTACATCACAAACAACTCTGACCCAAAGAAAACCTGAAGGTGGAGACACCGAAGCACTAGAAAAATAAAGAATATAATATCTTGCATAGCTGTCTGACTTTTGTTTACCACAATCGGTGGTTTTCTTTGGGTAAGAGTTGTTTGTGGTATATTGGAAGGAGGAGGAAAAAGGAGAATGATTTTCTATAGACAGTATAACCTGTAAACCCTTTATTCTTGCCCTTGTAACCCTTTCAAAGAACTCAACCAGCATGAGCAGTCATGATCTGCTTTTTACAAAGCTGAATTGGTGCATATCTAGGCATATAAGATCTTTATATTATTATTTACTAGCTTGGCTGTAATACATCCCATAGCCTTGTAAATAGCACTAGTGACACTAATAAGCCTGTAATTCCAGCAAGCTTTATTTAAGGACAACACAACAGCTGCTCTCCACACCTTGTGAACATGACCAGTTGAGAGTGATAAGCTGATGGAAGGATTTTACTAAGTGGGATTTAACACTTCTTAGCAGACGTCCAGGGACATTGCCAGGACCTGTGCATCTGGTATTTCTAATTTTGAAAAGTAACACAAACATTTGGTTCAATGTGATCTTGGAATGGGAGGTGTGAAGGAGAATGTGGGACAGACAGGAGGGTGGCTGGGGTGAAGATGGAAGAGAATCTTTCAGTAGTAATAGTAGCAATGTGCTTGGGATAGGAGAAGGAGGTACTATTAGAATTAAATTAACTACATAATTGTTGGTTACTACTAAGCATCCTTATATAGCAGAAGGCCTTATAATTGTTGTTTGCATTAGTAACAACCCTAAGTTCACTATTAGCCTTGCATTTCCTAATGGCAAACTTGAAAATCTTACTAATCAGATTCGAATCCCTTTTATGGAGTTGAGACATTTTATACAGGAACAGGATCTTTTTATTATAGAGTTTGTTGTGGCAGGATTGTGACCATACAGGTTTAGTTTTAAACTTGCTGTTATACTTGCACCTTATGGGTATGGGTGACTCAGCATATCCCTCTAAAAGGGAATAAAATTCAGGTGAGTAAACAGTCATCTCAGTTACAAGGTTTGCTGGAAAGCTATGCCATTTGTTATTATCAATAAGATCAGTAAATAGTAAGTAACTGTATGTAGAGAAGTTATTAGGAGTTACAAATCAGGCTTCCCAGGAAGAGGTTACAGATAGATGGTCATATTTCATTAGGGCACGGATAACAAGCAGGATAGTGCAAATGGGAAAAATGTTTGTTCATATGTTCATAAGTACATACTAGGCTAAAGGCCACCAGTGCCTTTATAAGCCATCTGTGTAACTCAAATGTGTCTCACAAGTTATATGTTTTAAATGTTTATAGAGGGGGTGATTGTTGGTTATGACATGATTTACTGACTGCCTCTGTCCAACAGAGACACAGGCGTGCCAGACCATGGGTGAATTGTTAATTTCCTATTGAATGGTCCAAGTTATACCTAAACAGGGTTAGGGAGGAACTTTGTTTCACATGGATGGGGAACCTATTCCAGAAAATGGGAATTCTCTGAGATACATCTCTCTCTCTCTCCAGCTTGTCCTGTTTATGTTGCAAGCAAAATGTAGACTTTCAGATCTAGCATTTCTTCTGATATTTGTTTTGCGGATATGCAAATGGTTCATCAGAGTGGGGTCCAGGATTGCCAGGCATAGATCGCTTCTCAGTAGTCTACAGGAGACCAAGTATAGAGAATGAGCTTTGAGATGATTCACATAAGACATTGTGTTTATGCCTGTATTCTTTTTGTAAGGAATCTTTGCGGACATTCCAGTTGCTGTATGCATCTGGTCAGGTATATACTGAAGTGGGCATTATACTCAATGATGACTATGATGACAGCTAAGTATAGTGGTACAATAACTTCCCTGGACCTAGAGGACAAGCTTTTACTTATAAGTTGAGCAACACAGAAGGATTTCCTTGCTGCCTTGGACACATGTTGGTCAAAGGCCAGGGCACTGTCTACATTTGTTCTCAGATCCCTGACTTGTGAGTTAACTTTAATGGGTGTTTTATTGATTGCATAGTTTCCTGGGGTGGCCAACTTCCTAAAATGTATGATAATGTATTTCTTGGCATTGAGTTTTCAGCTATGACTTTGGCAGCAGTCATCTGTCTGTGTTAGACCTGCTTATAAAATGTCTGTGTTTTGGGCAGATCCTATGAATGTTCCCAGTTTGCAATCATCTGCAAACTTTGTCAGCCAGAGGCCTTTGACATTCATCTTGACATCCAAGAAGTAGATGCCAAACAGGAGCTGGCCCAGCATGGAGCCCTGAGGCATTCCACTGGTGACTGGCCTCTTTGTGGTGGTAATCTCAGCAATCCTAACTTCCTGGGTCCTATCTGTGAGCCAGCTGGCTATCCAGCTCATTATATAGGGATTTGTGCTTAATTCTGCAAGCTTGTTAACAATGACCGAGTGGGTTATTGTATCAAATGCCTTAGCCAGGTCAGTATGCACCATTTTATTCTCATCTATTGCCTTGATGACCTTCTCAAAAAAGTCCAATAAGTATT